>NC_138730.1:959238-1021738 GCF_965113295.1 Leuciscus leuciscus
ACATAACAGACACACACATAACAGGACACACACATAACAGACACACACACATAACAGAACGACACACACATAACAGAGACACACACATAACAGACACACACATAACAGACACACACATACAGACAGACACACATAACAGACACACACATAACAGAGACACACACATAACAGACACACACATAACAGAACACACACATAACAGACGACACACATAACAGACACACACATAACAGACACACACATAACAGACACACATAACAGACACACACATAACAGAGACACACACATAACAGAGACACACACATAACAGACACACACACATAACAGACACACATAACAGACACACACATAACAGAGACACACACATAACAGACACACACATAACAGAGACACACAGACACACATAACAGACACACACACATAACAGAGACACACACATAACAGACACACACATAACAGACGCACACATAACAGACACACACATAACAGACACACACATAACAGAGACACACACATAACAGACACACACATAACAGACACACACACATAACAGAGACGCACACACATAACAGACACACACATAACAGACACACACACATAACAGAGCACACACACATAACAGAGACACACACATAACAGACACACACATAACAGACACACACACATAACAGAGACACACATAACAGACACACACATAACAGAGACACACACATAACAGACACACACATAACAGACACACACACATAACAGACACACACATAACAGAGACACACACATAACAGACACACACATAACAGAGACACACACATAACAGAGACACACACACATAACAGACACACACATAACAGAGACGCACACACATAACAGACACACACATAACAGACACACACACATAACAGAGACACACACATAACAGAGACACACACATAACAGAGACGCACACATAACAGACACACACATAACAGAGACACACACATAACAGAGACACACACATAACAGACACACACATAACAGACACACACATAACAGACACACACATAACAGAGACACACACATAACAGACACACACACATAACAGACACACACACATAACAGAGACACACACATAACAGACACACACATAACAGAGACACACACATAACAGAGACACACACATAACAGACACACACATAACAGACACACACATAACAGACACACCACATAACAGAGACACACACATAACAGAGACACACACATAACAGACACACACATAACAGAGCACACACACATAACAGACACACACATAACAGACACACACATAACAGAGACACACACATAACAGAGACACACACATAACAGACACACACATAACAGACACACACACATAACAGACACACACATAACAGACACACACATAACAGAGACACACACATAACAGAGACACACACATAACAGACACACACACATAACAGACACACACATAACAGACACACACATAACAGAGACACACACATAACAGAGACACACACATAACAGAGACACACACATAACAGAGACGCACACATAACAGACACACACACATAACAGAGACACACACATAACAGACACACACATAACAGAGACACACACATAACAGACACACACACATAACAGAGACACACACATAACAGAGACACACACATAACAGACACACACACATAACAGAGACGCACACATAACAGAGACCACACATAACAGACACACACATAACAGAGACACACACATAACAGAGACGCACACATAACAGAGACACACACATAACAGAGACACACACATAACAGACACACACATAACAGACACACACACATAACAGACACACACATAACAGACACACACATAACAGAGACACACACATAACAGAGACACACACATAACAGAGACACACACATAACAGACACACACATAACAGACACACACATAACAGACACACACACATAACAGAGACACACACATAACAGAGACACACACATAACAGAGACCACACATAACAGACACACACACATAACAGAGACACACACATAACAGAGACACACACATAACAGAGACACACACATAACAGAGACACACACATAACAGACACCACACATAACAGACACACACATAACAGACACACACATAACAGACACACACACATAACAGACACACACATAACAGAGACCACACATAACAGACACACACATAACAGAGACACACACACATAACAGACACACACATAACAGACACACCACATAACAGACACACACATAACAGAGACACACACATAACAGACACACACATAACAGAGACACACACATAACAGACCACACATAACAGACACACACATAACAGAGACGCACACACATAACAGACAGCACACATAACAGACACACACACATAACAGAGACACACACATAACAGACACACACACATAACAGAGACCACACATAACAGACACACACATAACAGAGACACACACATAACAGAGACGCACACACATAACAGACACACACATAACAGAGACACACACATAACAGACACACACATAACAGAGACACACACATAACAGAGACACACACATAACAGACACACACACATAACAGACACACACACATAACAGAGACACACACATAACAGAGACACACACATAACAGACACACACATAACAGACAGACAGACACACACATAACAGACACACACATAACAGAGCACAACACATAACAGAGACACACACATAACAGAGACACACACACATAACAGAGACACACACATAACAGACACACACATAACAGACACACACACATAACAGACACACACATAACAGACACACACATAACAGACACACACATAACAGAGACACACACATAACAGACACACACACATAACAGACACACACATAACAGACACACACATAACAGACACACACACATAACAGAGACACACACATAACAGAGACACACACATAACAGACCACACATACAGACACACACATACAGACACCACACATAACAGACACACACATAACAGAGACACACACATAACAGACACACACACATAACACAGAGACACACACATAACAGACACACACATAACAGACACACACATACAGAGACACACACAAACAAGACACACACATAACAGAGACACACATACAGACACACACATACAGACACACACATAACAGAGACACACACAGACACACATACAGAGACACACACATAACAGAGACGCACACATAACAGAGACCACACACATAGACACACACATAACAGAGACACACACATAACAGAGACACACACATAACAGACACACACACATAACATAGACACACACATAACAGAGACACACACATAACAGAGACACACACATAACAGACACACACATAACAGACACACACATACAGACACACACATAACAGACACACACACATAACAGAGACACACACATAACAGAGACACACACATAACAGAGACACACACATAACAGACACACACATAACAGAGACACACACATAACAGACACACACATAACAGAGACACACACATAACAGAGACACACACATAACAGAGACACACACATAACAGACACACACATAACAGAGACACACACATAACAGAGACACACACATAACAGAGACACACACATAACAGAGACACACACATAACAGAGACACACACATAACAGAGACACACACATAACAGACACACACATAACAGACACACACATAACAGACACACACATAACAGACACACACATAACAGAGACACACACATAACAGAGACACACACATAACAGAGACACACACATAACAGACACACACATAACAGACACACACATAACAGACACACACATAACAGAGACACACACATAACAGACACACACATAACAGAGACACACACATAACAGAGACGCACACATAACAGACACACACATAACAGACACACACACATAACAGAGACACACACATAACAGAGACACACACATAACAGAGACACACACATAACAGAGACACACACATAACAGAGACACACACATAACAGACACACACATAACAGAGACACACACATAACAGAGACACACACATAACAGAGACGCACACATAACAGACACACACATAACAGACACACACATAACAGAGACACACACATAACAGAGACACACACATAACAGAGACACACACATAACAGAGACACACACATAACAGAGACACACACATAACAGACACACACATAACAGACACACACATAACAGACACACACATAACAGACACACACATAACAGAGACACACACATAACAGAGACACACACATAACAGACACACACATAACAGAGACACACACATAACAGAGACACACACATAACAGAGACACACACATAACAGACACACACACATAACAGAGACACACACATAACAGAGACACACATACAGACACACACATAACAGAGACACACACATAACAGAGACACACACATAACAGACACACACATAACAGAGACACACACATAACAGAGACACACACATAACAGAGACACACACATAACAGAGACACACACATAACAGACACACACATAACAGAGACACACACATAACAGAGACACACACATAACAGACACACACATAACAGAGACACACACATAACAGAGACACACACATAACAGAGACACACACATAACAGAGACACACACATAACAGAGACACACACATAACAGAGACACACACATAACAGAGACACACACATAACAGAGACACACACATAACAGACACACACATAACAGAGACACACACATAACAGAGACACACAACAGACACACACACACACATAACAGACACACACATAACAGACACACACATAACAGAGACACACACATAACAGACACACACATAACAGAGACACACACATAACAGAGACACACACATAACAGAGACACACACATAACAGACACACACATAACAGAGACACACACATAACAGACACACACATAACAGAGACACACACATAACAGAGACACACACATAACAAGACACACACATAACAGAGACACACACATAACAGAGACACACACATAACAGAGACACACACATAACAGACACACACATAACAGAGACACACACATAACAAGACACACACATAACAGAGACACACACATAACAGAGACACACACATAACAGAGACACACACATAACAGAGACACACACATAACAGAGACACACACATAACAGACACACACATAACAGAGACACACACATAACAGACACACACATAACAGAGACACACACATAACAGAGACACACACATAACAGAGACACACACATAACAGAGACACACACATAACAGAGACACACACATAACAGAGACACACACATAACACAGACACACACATAACAGAGACACACACATAACACAGACACACACATAACAGAGACACACACATAACACAGACACACACACATAACAGACACACACATAACAGACACACACATAACAGAGACACACACATAACAGACACACACATAACAGAGACACACACATAACAGAGACACACACATAACACAGACACACACATAACAGAGACACACACATAACACAGACACACACATAACACAGACACACACATAACAGAGACACACACATAACA
Organism: Leuciscus leuciscus; assembly: GCF_965113295.1. Classification (NCBI taxonomy): domain Eukaryota; kingdom Metazoa; phylum Chordata; class Actinopteri; order Cypriniformes; family Leuciscidae; genus Leuciscus; species Leuciscus leuciscus. The sequence goes on from NC_138730.1 coordinate 964,870, forward strand.
CAGACACACACATAACAGAGACACACACATAAACACACACACACACATAACAGACACACACACATAACACAGACACACACATAACAGAGACACACACATAACAGACACACACACACACATAACAGAGACACACACATAACAGAGACACACACATAACACAGACACACACATAACACAGACACACACATAACAGAGACACACACATAACACAGACACACACATAACAGAGACACACACATAACACACACACACACATAACAGACACACACACATAACACAGACACACACATAACAGAGACACACACATAACAGACACACACACACACATAACAGAGACACACACATAACAGAGACACACACATAACACAGACACACACATAACACAGACACACACATAACAGAGACACACACATAACAGAGACACACACATAACACAGACACACACATAACAGAGACACACACATAACAGAGACACACACATAACACAGACACACACATAACACAGACACACACATAACACAGACACACACATAACAGAGACACACACATAACAGAGACACACACATAACAGAGACACACACATAACAGAGACACACACATAACAGAGACACACACATAACAGAGACACACATAACAGAGACACACACATAACAGACACACACACATAACAGAGACACACACATAACAGAGACACACATAACAGAGACACACACATAACAGAGACACACACATAACACAGACACACACACATAACAGAGACACACACATAACACAGACACACACATAACACAGACACACACATAACAGAGACACACACATAACAGAGACACACATAACAGAGACACACACATAACAGACACACACACATAACAGAGACACACACATAACAGAGACACACACATAACAGAGACACACACATAACAGAGACACACACATAACACAGACACACACATAACAGAGACACACACATAACAGAGACACACACATAACAGAGACACACACATAACACAGACACACACATAACAGACACACACACATAACAGACACACACACATAACAGAGACACACACATAACAGACACACACACATAACAGAGACACACACATAACAGAGACACACACATAACAGAGACACACACATAACAGAGACACACACACATAACAGACACACACATAACAGAGACACACACATAACAGAGACACACACATAACAGACACACACACATAACAGAGACACACACATAACAGAGACACACACATAACACAGACACACACATAACAGACACACACACATAACAGACACACACATAACAGAGACACACACATAACAGACACACACACATAACAGACACACACACATAACAGACACACACACATAACAGAGACACACACATAACAGAGACACACACATAACAGAGACACACACATAACAGACACACACACATAACAGACACACACACATAACAGACACACACACATAACAGAGACACACACATAACAGACACACACATAACAGACACACACATAACAGAGACACACACATAACAGAGACACACACATAACACAGACACACACATAACAGACACACACACATAACAGACACACACACATAACAGACACACACACATAACAGAGACACACACATAACAGAGACGCACACATAACAGACACACACATAACAGACACACACACATAACAGAGACACACACATAACAGAGACACACACATAACAGACACACACACATAACAGAGACACACACATAACAGAGACGCACACATAACAGACACACACATAACAGACACACACACATAACAGAGACGCACACATAACAGACACACACACATAACAGAGACACACACATAACAGAGACACACACATAACAGAGACACACACATAACAGAGACGCACACATAACAGACACACACATAACAGAGACACACACATAACAGAGACACACACATAACAGACACACACACATAACAGAGACACACACATAACAGAGACACACACATAACAGAGACACACACACATAACAGAGACACACACATAACAGACACACACACATAACAGAGACACACACATAACACAGACACACACATAACAGAGACACACACATAACAGACACACACATAACAGACACACACACATAACAGACACACACACAACAGACACACACACACACACACACATAACAGACACACACATAACAGACACACACACATAACAGAGACACACACAAAACAGACACACACATAACAGAGACACACACATAACAGAGACACACACATAACAGAGACACACACATAACAGACACACACATAACAGAGACACACACATAACAGAGACACACACATAACACAGACACACACATAACAGAGACACACACATAACACACACACATAACAGACACACACATAACAGAGACACACACATAACAGAGACACACACATAACAGACACACACATAACAGAGACACACACATAACAGAGACACACACATAACAGAGACACACACATAACAGACACACACATAACAGAGACACACACATAACAGAGACACACACATAACACAGACACACACATAACACAGACACACACATAACAGAGACACACACATAACACAGACACACACATAACAGAGACACACACATAACACACACACACACACATAACAGACACACACAAAACAGACACACACATAACAGAGACACACACATAACAGACACACACATAACAGAGACACACACATAACAGAGACACACACATAACACAGACACACACATAACAGAGACACACACATAACAGAGACACACACATAACAGAGACACACACATAACAGAGACACACACATAACACAGACACACACATAACACAGACACACACATAACAGAGACACACACATAACACAGACACACACATAACAGAGACACACACATAACACACACACACACATAACAGACACACACACATAACACAGACACACACATAACAGAGACACACACATAACAGACACACACACACATAACAGAGACACACACATAACAGAGACACACACATAACACAGACACACACATAACACAGACACACACATAACAGAGACACACACATAACAGAGACACACACATAACACAGACACACACATAACAGAGACACACACATAACAGAGACACACACATAACACAGACACACACATAACACAGACACACACATAACACAGACACACACATAACAGAGACACACACATAACAGAGACACACACATAACAGAGACACACACATAACAGAGACACACACATAACAGAGACACACACATAACAGAGACACACATAACAGAGACACACACATAACAGACACACACACATAACAGAGACACACACATAACAGAGACACACATAACAGAGACACACACATAACAGAGACGCACACATAACACAGACACACACACATAACAGAGACACACACATAACACAGACACACACATAACACAGACACACACATAACATAGACACACACATAACAGAGACACACATAACAGAGACACACACATAACAGACACACACACATAACAGAGACACACACATAACAGAGACACACACATAACAGAGACACACACATAACAGACACACACACACATAACAGACACACACACACATAACAGACACACACATAACAGACACACACACATAACAGAGACACACACATAACAGAGACACACACATAACACAGACACACACATAACAGACACACACACATAACAGACACACACACATAACAGAGACACACACATAACAGACACACACACATAACAGAGACACACACATAACAGAGACACACACATAACAGAGACACACACATAACAGAGACACACACACACATAACAGACACACACATAACAGAGACACACACATAACACAGACACACACATAACAGACACACACACATAACAGAGACACACACATAACAGAGACACACACATAACACAGACACACACATAACAGACACACACACATAACAGACACACACATAACAGAGACACACACATAACAGACACACACACATAACAGACACACACACATAACAGACACACACACATAACAGAGACACACACATAACAGAGACACACACATAACAGACACACACACATAACAGACACACACACATAACAGAGACACACACATAACAGAGACACACACATAACAGAGACACACACATAACAGACACACACACATAACAGACACACACACATAACAGACACACACACATAACAGAGACACACACATAACAGACACACACATAACAGACACACACATAACAGACACACACATAAACAGAGACACACACATAACACAGACACACACATAACAGACACACACACATAACAGACACACACACATAACAGACACACACACATAACAGACACACACACATAACAGAGACGCACACATAAGAGACACACACACATAACAGACACACACACACACACATAACAGAGACACACACACACACACACACACATAACAGAGACGCACACATAAGAGACACACACACACATAACAGACACACACACACATAACAGAGACACACACACACACACACACACACACACATAACAGAGACACACACATAACAGAGACACACACATAACAGACACACACATAACAGAGACACACACATAAACAGAGACACACACATAACACAGACACACACATAACAGACACACACACATAACAGACACACACACATAACAGACACACACACACATAACAGAGACACACACATAACAGACACACACACATAACAGACACACACACATAACAGACACACACACATAACAGACACACACATAACAGAGACACACACATAAGAGACACACACACATAACAGACACACACACACATAACAGAGACACACACATAACAGACACACACACATAACAGACACACACACATAACAGACACACACACATAACAGACACACACATAACAGAGACGCACACATAAGAGACACACACACATAACAGACACACACACACATAACAGAGACGCACACATAACAGAGACGCACACATAACAGAGACGCACACACATAACACACACACATAGCGGTTTGACCAATCAGATGAAAGGGGCGTTTCAGCGCCGCCCACATGTGCAAACGAAATATCAAAGCCATAAACCGATTTCTAAACCACAAACGAAAAATGAGAAATCGAGCCGAAATCTCATTTTCTGTTTATTAAACTAAACGAAACAACGAATAAACGATCCGTCTTTTCATTTCTCGTTATTCCATTCCAAACAGGAAATGAAATGATCAGATGATACACGGACCGTGTAAGTTGCGTTCATTCGTTTTTTGATTTAATATTGAAAGTTGAGAAACGAGAAAACACTTCCTTTTTTATTCGTTTTTTTATTTTTTCAATAAAACTAAACACACGTATTCAGCTTGATTTTTCGTTCTCAGGTAGAAACATTTATAAACAGCTTGAATGTTCGATTTCTACACGTAGGCGGGAATGAAACGCTCCTTTCCTCTGATTTGTCAGCCGAAGATCAAACTGTCCCGTCATCAGTTCTTCCTCAGCTCCGCTCAGCAGAATAAGAGTCCTCCGCTGCTGCAGTTGTGCGGATTCTGAACGCGTTTATAGCAACTACTACATTTCATCTTTTTCTCATCAAACACCCAGACTAATGGCTCGACACGACCCGCACCGGGGAAGAGCCTCGACAGGGCTTTCTTATGAGGCTTTCAGTTCTCAAGTGCCAGGGGGTCCGTGAAATAATTTACTATAACCTACTGTATTTTCCGGACTGTAAACTAAAGTCACGTTTTTATCATGAAACACGTTGTGATTTATTCCAAAGTGACCTAGACCTTTATAATGCATTTCACTTTGTTCACATAATCTAAATGTTGACTTTCAAAAGTAGGCGCACCAAGAAGGCTATTCACTGTATTTTGGTTTATATATATATATACTTTTTAACCACAAATGTCCGTCTTGTACCATCTCTGAGATGTGCCACGTATTACATCATCACGTTGGAAAGGTCACGTCATCAAAAAATGTGTTTTGGGGTTTCATGACCCTTTAAAAATTAAATTAAATGAATGTGTAAACATAAATACATCAACAATTTCAACCTTTTTATTGTTACAATGTTGGTAGTATATTTAAATGAACAATGTGTAGTCCTTCTCCATGTTACCTTTACCTTGATATCCCTGTTTATTTGTCAGCAAAAGTCTGATGGATGAAGCTGAACACGTTAGTTGATCATCATAGATCTGAGTCATTTTCTCTTTCTGTCTTCAGTCTGAGTGGATGCAGTATTACAGAGAAACAGAGTAAGAAACAGAAGAGAAGAAACAGTGTCTTCCAGCACACAGAACTAGTGTGACTGGGTTTCAAAACAGACTATTGGAAACTAAATGCTGCTGTAGCTCTTCAATAAGATGATCATCATAGATGTGAACTATTGTTATTTCTCTGTCTTCAGTCTGTATAGATGCAGTATTACAGAGAAACAGAGTCTCATCCTGACTTCAGCTCTGAAATCAAACCCGTCACACCTGAGAGAGCTGGACCTGAGAGGGAATAAACTAGGAGACTCTGGAGTGAAAAACCTCAGTGATCTACTGATGAACCCACAATTCAAGCTGGAGAAACTACAGTTAGTATCATTATACTGTACAGCAATTACAGTGTGACTGAAGTTTATTTATCTGAAGACAGCAGGGCTTATGTTTCAGTGTTTATAGCAGTGCACTTTCTGGGTTTTTTAAACTAAAACACTTTATACTCAATATCTCAGAGTGAGTCTGAGTTCACATTATATTTGTGTAAAATTCTTCACATTCATGATGTGTTTGTAAGATAATCTCTCTTCCTCTGTTTGTGTCTTTCTAGTCTATATGGCTGTGGCATTACAGATGTTTCTTCTTTAACTCAGTCTCTGACTAACTCAAAAGCACTGCAGTTTTTAAAAGAGCTTGATCTGAGAGGCAATGAGATAGGAGACTCAAAACAGCGGCTCAGAGACGAGCTACAAGACTCAAACTGTGTCCTGAGGTGAGGAAACATCACTGAGATATTAAAGAGATCTTCATTTACCTCTGATATGTGAACAAACCTTTCAAACATTTGTGAAAGGAAATTATCATTAAGCTTTATTGCAACAAAGGGTTTGTGTGAGAACAAAATGTGAAGTTATTGAAATGTTTAACACAAAGGAGGAAAGAGAACAAAAGCTCACTGTCACAGCTTTATACATCAACACCTGCTTTATTAACTGTGTCAGTAGAAGTGAATCATTTCAGTGTGAAAACAGACTTGATCAGATTGTAGGAAAACGCTGCACTCCTGCTAAAATCAGTGCAGTTCCAGCTTCAGCTCACAGCGTCCAGCTCACATGAGAAATGTCTCTGTCTCTAGTGTGTTTTTACTGTGACAAGCAACACGTCACACTACTTTACACTTACTTTACTCTCAGTTATTTACTAAGAGCCTACAAACATGTTTAAACTAGAGGACAAACGGCTTTAACTAAAGGTTTGTGTTTGAACTCAAAATAACATTTGTATTTGCTCCCTGTGGTTTATTCCATACGCCGTACACTCATTAGTTTCTCCTTTATTTTCAATAGGAGTCGCACCGACACACACACACACACACACACACACACACACACACACACACACACACACACACACACACACACACACACACACACACACACACACAAACATATGAACATGATTCATGCTTTACATCTATTATATTATAAAACACAAATATCTATGCAACATCATGTAGAGTCAGTAATTAATCTGATTACAGGAATTCAATTTAACTTATTTTTACAACAACAAAAAAACAGTAATTGAAATATAATAATTTGCACTTTGTTCCACTGAACACTGATTGTTTTCTCTTCTGTTCCACTTTACAGTGTAGATGAAGATCGATCACCAAACATCTTTGATAAATTAAGATCGATCACCAAACTCTGATAGATGTGTTATATCGTAGTGTGAAATGATCATGAGAGGAGCAGAAACCATCAGGTGATCCACAGAAGAGTCTCACTACTGTCTATGAGGAGAAATAAATGTGTAAATGTGTTTCATAAAGGTGGAAGAGACTCAGACTTCACAATTAAATAAAGCAGCGTGTGTGTTAGCATGCGTATTAGAAACGTGATATTGAATGATCAATGTTGGTTTAGGATGTATAATAATTATTTATAATAATTAATATAATAATTCATTATTATAAATATCTATTTTGTTTTGTGTGAAATCCAAGTTTTGGAATTGGGAACATGTCTTATATAAAAATACATTTATGACTCTGACCTGTTATATATATATATATATATATATATATATATATATATAGTTGTTTTTTTTACATAATGTTGTGTTGTGTATTTTTCTGGTGAGATATGTCCTCTATATTTATCTAACAATCTCTTCTCTCTTGTGACTATTCTACATTACATAATCAGGTGATTGTCACATGACTAACTAACTGTTGTGTAAAAGGACTGTGAGTGTGTTTGCTACACCCTGGCTGTGTTCAAAACCGCATATTCACTGAGTAGGTCCTTAATTTCAATAAGTACTTGCATAACGAGTGCTAAAAGAGTAGGTACTATACAGCCTGATCGTGTTAAGTATGAATGCGAGCCGTACATCATCCGCCATGTTGACGTTATCATGTGACCTACAACGTTATCACAAGCGCAACAACTTAAAAGATATGAGTGACAGCTTTAATTCATCTATCTGTAAATATCCTGATATTGATGAAACTTGATCATTTTGTGGTTTTGTTGAAGAATCAAGTGCCCATTTATTTTGTGATTGTAGTATAACCAATACATTTAGGGTTGATTTAAGTTCTTATATTTTAACCCTTTAATGTGACCCACAGTTTTATCCTTAAAGATATAATTTTTTATTATAAAAACCCCAAATCGTCATCTCTTGAATATGTTGTTAATTTCTTTATTTTAAATGCAAAATGTTTCACCCACAAGCAAAAGTGGCTTAAATCTCATTTATGTTTAACTCGTTTCATCCCTGAGGTTTAGAAATAATAACCTTTTTTTTTTTATGATAAATTATTCAAATATATTTAACCTTGTAATTGTGCTTTTCCCCTGTGTATATAATCTCATACTATGATGCAAACCCATGATATTTATGTTTTCTTATTTTGTTTAGTTTTTTGTCATTATTATTGTTCATTGTTAAAGAACTGGAATCTTTCCCTGATCTTGTATGTAACTATAAGTTATAAGTGACAGGTGCACTAACACTTGATAACATCATTAACTGGACAGCCTAGAACAGTTCTCCTCAGCGTGTGTAATGTGTGTAATGTCTGCACAGAGGAGACGGGCGGCTGATGATCTCGCCTTTGGAGAAAACTGATGATTTTATACTCCAAAAATGTAAATATCCCTCCTTAAAAATAAAGATTACCCCAGAAAGAATTGCATTGCTAGCCCACCCCAACACTTACACACAATTATAATGATGAATGCTGACCAATACTTAATTATATTACTTTTTTAACTGAAAATTATATATTTCAGTAAAAGAAACAAAATGTCATGTGTTTTGTCATATGACACAGATATGCATGAATACACACTAAATAAATGCAGTGAACATCTCAATTTTCTGTCTAGCAATGAATTAATGCATAAATTAATGAAATAATTATATTTTATTTACTGACAATAAGAAACATGAATAAATGAGTAAAAGTGTCCATAAACAAATGCATGTACAAGTCAACAAACACACCAAACAAAGCTTTATTCAAACTTATTGTTCTAACAATCTCATATTTCCAGGCGGTGAACCCCACATCTCACTGCCATCTCAACACAGCGGTTCTCATTCTGTGTGTTTATTCTGATGAATCAGCTGACCACCGTTCCCACCTTCACCTGTCTCTGCCGTCCATCATGTCCCTCATCACTGCAGTCAGACTCAACAACACACACTCCTGTGAGACTCAACAACACACACTCCTGTGAGACTCAACAACACACACTCCTGCGAGACTCAACAACACACACTCCTGCGAGACTCAACAACACACACTCCTGTGAGACTCAACAACACACACTCCTGCGAGACTCAACAACACACACTCCTGTGAGACTCAACAACACACACTCCTGTGAGACTCAACAACACACACTCCTGTGAGACTCAACAACACACACTCCTGTGAGACTCAACAACACACACTCCTGTGAGACTCAACAACACACACTCCTGTGAGACTCAACAACACACACTCCTGTGAGACTCAACAACACACACTCCTGTGAGAGAAGCATAGTAGAGCGAGTCTTTAACATGCTGAACACACACTGATGCTTTATAGAGTCTGAACTGAACCTGTGAGACTCAACAACACACACTCCTGTGAGACTCAACAACACACACTCCTGTGAGACTCAACAACACACACTCCTGTGAGACTCAACAACACACACTCCTGTGAGACTCAACAACACACACTCCTGTGAGAGAAGCATAGTAGAGTGAGTCTTTAACATGCTGAACACACACTGATGCTTTATAGAGTCTGAACTGAACCTGTGAGACTCAACAACACACACTCCTGTGAGACTCAACAACACACACTCCTGTGAGACTCAACAACACACACTCCTGTGAGAGAAGCATAGTAGAGCGAGTCTATAACATGCTGAACACACACTGATGCTTTATAGAGTCTGAACTGAACCTGTGAGACTCAACAACACACACTCCTGTGAGAGAAGCATAGTAGAGCGAGTCTTTAACATGCTGAACACACACTGATGCTTTATAGAGTCTGAACTGAACCTGTGAGACTCAACAACACACACTCCTGTGAGACTCAACAACACACACTCCTGTGAGACTCAACAACACACACTCCTGCGAGACTCAACAACACACACTCCTGCGAGACTCAACAACACACACTCCTGTGAGACTCAACAACACACACTCCTGTGAGACTCAACAACACACACTCCTGTGAGACTCAACAACACACACTCCTGTGAGACTCAACAACACACACTCCTGTGAGACTCAACAACACACACTCCTGTGAGACTCAACAACACACACTCCTGTGAGACTCAACAACACACACTCCTGTGAGACTCAACAACACACACTCCTGTGAGACTCAACAACACACACTCCTGTGAGACTCAACAACACACACTCCTGTGAGACTCAACAACACACACTCCTGTGAGACTCAACAACACACACTCCTGTGAGACTCAACAACACACACTCCTGTGAGAGAAGCATAGTAGAGCGAGTCTATAACATGCTGAACACACACTGATGCTTTATAGAGTCTGAACTGAACCTGTGAGACTCAACAACACACACTCCTGTGAGACTCAACAACACACACTCCTGTGAGACTCAACAACACACACTCCTGTGAGAGAAGCATAGTAGAGCGAGTCTTTAAACAGAGAATATTTGTTTGCAGTTTGAATCCGATCATTTAAAAGTACACACTTAAATGTGTATAAAGGTATATGGCTCATAAATGTGTGAGAAGGATTCGCTGAGTTTTGTTTCAGTTTATAGACGTGCTCAAGAAAAAAAAGTTCACCGCGACGGAGAGGCAGAACGCACACCCTGTTTATTTTCTTTATTTTACAAAAGCACAATGTTTTGATTTGATTGTAAGTGGACACATACAAAAGTAGAAATATCACAGATTATTTTTTTATATTTCTTTTTTCTGTATAACCATAAATGACGGAGTAATTTAAGTTTATGTTGCTGCTATGTGAAAGAAATCCAGCAAAACGCGTCGGCGCGTTTCTCGACCTCAGAGGGTTAACCCTCTGAGGTCTGAGCTGTTTTCTGGCCCTGGAGGTGTTCTGACATGCTCTGACATTTGTGTTTTTTTCTGTTACTAGTGACATTTCATGGCTAAAGTCTAATTACACTGTATTTAGCACAAACTCTGCTACAATAATATATCAGCAGCATGTATGTAAAAGTTTGTAGTTTTGAGATAATGACATTTATGCGTGGTTTGTGAAAAGACAAAAAAAAATTGTCACTGAAATAAGGCCATGAAACCCATACTGATTATTTCTTCACAAGACTTTTGAAAATTGTATGACATAGCCTAGAATATTTGCTCCAAAACTATGTGAAAATCACCCTGACTGCTCATTCAGATAAGACAATATATTGCAGGCATGAAAACAGGTCAGGGGTAAAAAAGGTGAGAAGGATGCGGCAGCAAAAAATCCAATCCAATCAACTTGATATATATATATATATGATATGTATATATACTGTATATAGTGCTTTTTAATGTTAAATTCATCAATCTGGTGAAAATTAAACAAAGAAAAATTATTTTAGTTACAGTGTCTGTCTACATTACTACTAGGCCTACATAATAATAGTTATAATATTAATCCCATGATAGTAATAGTCATATATTGTAAAACAAATGCACTGAAAAATAAAGGAAACTTTCATAATTAGTTTTGTACTAATTTCTATAGGCTACTTGAAAGAGTATTCTATACTTCACATTAACCCTCTGGGGTCTGAGGGGTTTTTGGGGTCCTTGAGATGTTCTGACATGCCCTGACATTTGTGCTTTTTTCAGTTGCTTATAAACATATTAATGGCAAAGGTATAATTACACTCTATTTAGCACAAACAGGACTACCATAATATGTGAGCAACATGCATGTACATGTTTGTATTTTTGAGAGAATAATGTTTATGCATGGTTATTGAAAAAACTAAAAACTAAAGTTTCTGAAATAAGGCCACAAAACACATACTAAATACGTGTCAATAAGACTTTTGACTAATTGATGTCTTTGCCTAGAGTTTTTTCTTCAAAATGATGTGAAAATCATCCTGCCCTTATCATTCACATAACACAATACATTGATTTAAATCTTGTAAAACACTTTTTGTTTGTAAAGACAATATGCGCAAGGGGCGTCAACCATTCAACAGCATCATGCATATGTAGTGGTTCACACCTCAGGAGACAATGGGGCCCGCATACTTAATGAGCCATTCATTCAGGTGTGTCACCTATAGCCACAAGAAAGAATGCAAGAGCAATATATATACAGTATATATATATATATATATATTCTACCAAATTGGTTCACAGTTGGAAGCATGTCAATTTTTTTTTTTTTAACAAATTTTGCTTGCAAATTGTATAATATCCAAGGAAAACATGTCTATTAATTGTGCAGTTAATTCTCATACTGTATTTTCAGTTTTGGAATATGTATCCTCTCCCCAAATTTGTCAATAATAAAACACAATAAAAATTATTTAAAGAAAATGCTTATATTTACCTTTTAAAATTTGTTTACATCTACCTTGTAAATATATATTTTTTTATTAAAAAGGTTACAATTACAACAACAATTGAAGTGTAATCTTTCTTTGTAAAAACTAAAGTATACATTTTATCATACATATTTCAAACTTCGAATATAGCCTACATTGACAAAACATACTATATTTAACATATTAGCAAAAATTGGCAAACATATTTGAGGTGGCAGATATTTTACAGTAAAAATGTGTAATCTATCCAAAACTAATCAACGAAATGTTGTCTTTCATATGTCTGTAACATAGGTCTTTCGTTTTTATTATAAGGAATATAAATGTTAATTTGCAGTTTAATACGTTGCTTATACAAATACATTTTATTTCAACATATTTCAATCGATTTTACTCAGTATAGCAAAATAGTTTGCTAAAAGCAGATCATTTATTCACACACAGAAACGCAATTCAAATTTAAACCGTCTTTTTGTGAGTTGTGGTAAACAGCGCATCTCTGCCGTTCATTCATTCACACAGAAACGCGATTTACTTGAGAATGAAAAAAAAAACTTACTACATTATTCCATCCGTTGCTCCTCGAAATACCAGCACTTCTGAGGTAAGTTTTCCATTATTATTATTCCTCACAGCGCTGCGAGACAGTGTAGACAAGTACAATGATCTGAATAAACTTGATGTGTTTTCTCGAGCTGATATGTGGGCGTTCACAGTTTGTATGGGATCGCCTCAGTCATTTGCGTTTGAATAGCGCGCGCTCTCCGTGGGCGTGGCCGATTATAACGTAATGAGATGAGATGAGCTCGACTGGAATCGCTCTCTTTTAATACAGATTTCACAAGATGAGAATATTTGTTTTTTATATAAATTACTTCATTTAAAAGAAGAAAATTCAAGCTTCATGCCTGTGTGTCTGTATGCCTGTTTGACTGAGTACCCAGCTAACAATTTTACGTTCTGGGAACGTTCTGGGAACGTTAGTTTTTGGTTCCCAGAACGTTCCCGGAACGTTCCCAAGAACGTTCCCTATTGGTTAGCCAGGAAAGTTTTCTTTACGTTAATAGAACGTTCCCTATAGGTTAGGGGAACGTTCCCGGAACGTTCCCGGAAGGTTCTCGGAACGTTCCCAGAAGGTTCTCGGAACGTTCCCGGAAGGTCCTCGGAACGTTCCCGGAAGGTTCTCGGAACGTTCCCGTAAGGTTCTCGGAAGGTTCTCGGAACGTTCCCGGAAGGTTCTCCTAACGTCTACACATCCTGATATGCCTGTACACAAATTATAGGTCTACAAACAACATAATCTACATTGTTTATTGTTCAAACACTTAAAATCCTATGAATATATTATTACAATAAATTGAATTTACAGAAACTATCATTAATAAGTAAATCAATCAGTTTGTATTAAATAAATAAATCAGCACACAATCCATGTTTTTGTTGATTCATTGTTTAATTATCAACCTAAAATAAGTCATCAAAAACAGCGTTAGCAAAATGTATTCAGGAACAGTAATTTACATTTAATATTTCAAACATGAAAATATTTCAATAAATAAAACTGCACAAACATTTTAATTAAAACTATCTTTTTGCAAACTGTAGCCTATAACTTAGAACAAAATTGAAAAAGTCTTCATTTATATACAATATACATGAATGTGCCAATCTTCACTCCGCTCAAAACATTTAAACTCCCAAAACCATCTGCAAATTTAACAAGAAAATAAAAAGACAACGCGTTACATGTACACACAATCCCATGCCAAAATTCAAGCCCTGTAATGGCATTAATATTCATCCGGAGCAAATGAAAAGAGTGAGGTGGGATTGTGTGTCACAAGCTGTAGGAGATATGAGAGCACGAGCACTGCTGGTATCGTGTATTTATTCAGATATTTCAGCATCAATGTGTATAGAAAAATTTATATATTTGAAAACACTACATTGCATTTATTTATATTGCACTATTTATTATTTCAGACTACAAATCAAAAAAGGAATGTTTTAGGGTAAGGATATCCATTAAGCCTATGTACCCTTTAAGCCCACTTTCAACTCTGAAGTCAAATAAAAAACAGAGAAAATAATATTCAAGTCTAGTGAACTCTGACCTGCGAATTCGCTCTACATATAACGTATAAGTCTCACCTCCAATGAAGAATGTGAAAACCTGTAACTGCTGTGTTGTTTATGAGAGAGAAAGAGAAAAAAAGTTTGAAACTACTATCAATTTTTTTTCTTTTATCTGTGACTTTACACCTACAAATTCCACTGTCACAGGTGCTCAGTTTTGCTATAATGATGCCCTCACAGAACATGGTAATAATCAGCCATCCGTGCAAAAGCAAAGGTCGGTGTAGTTTACAGGAACATCTGTCCAGGCCAACATCTGATGCCTTGATGCCTTCCGCTGGGATCCCAGAAAACATGAAAAAAAATATATATATATTACAGTTCAAAATCTATCATACATACATCTCATCTGGTATCACAAATTATCATCCCAAGTTCACTTTAAGATATGCTCAATATTAGGGCTGCACAATATTGAAAAATGTAGAGTTTATTTAGAGATATCAGCCGTATGGTTTAGTGCATGCGCTAACGGCTCCAGGTTTGTATCTCGTAAATTACCCCACTAATAATGCCCAGAATGGCACCAAACTTCTACAGTAGTACAAATAGGTTCTGTACTCATTAAACCAGGCATTGGAAAGTTTGTAAGTAAAATCAGGAGTTTATTTAAATAACACTTGCCTGATGGCTAATGCTACTGCTGACGCGAATGTTGATGTCACTTTATGAGTACAGAACCCATTTGTACTTCTGTACTACTCATTTTCCCCGACATAGAGCAGATCGGCACACAACAAAAACTGCTGTTCGGATGTTCCCTTTTCTGATATTTTAGCATTCGTGACATTTTAATTAAAACAGAAATAAGACTTTTAGTGTAATAAGCGAAAATTAACAGTAAACCGAGATCACCTACCGCTGCAGATGTGTACGGAAGTGAAAAGCGGAAATGCTTAGACCTCTTTCCGGTTCGACCGCTGGGCGCTCCGCATAACCCCTATTGGGGGGATTTTGTAGAGGAGTGAACCTGCATAGAAAATTACAATAGATAACAAGCATAGATAAATACAATAGAAGAAAAACACAGTTGAAATAAGCAGTGCATTATGTTTTTCAGTTAAATCTGAAAACATCAGGTACAGAAATTGAATTATCAAAATGTAAAATAAGTCTTCACTGTAAAAATAAAATAACTATAAATTAATTAAATGTATCTTTGCTAAAGCTACAAGTCATTTTCTCTTTTGATCACCATTGGCGACACAAACAGCTGCGGGTACGTTAGGCTACTGTCCCTTTAAGACGAATGCGCAGACCTAATATAAATGACACGCATCTGTTTTCTTTCTGTTTAAAACACACAAGACTGTTTACGAGGAAACTCACCAAGATGGGCATTTTGACAAGATGGGCTAAACTTACCTTCTTCATCTACTGACTATGGATGGCATCAAGGTCTTGTCCTGAAGAATCACAGGGCCAAACAATAGGGATTATATCTGGTAACAAGAGCAAAGCCATAACTTTAAGAACTCTAATGATATATTTACCCCCTGATATTGCATTGGGGATATCAATTCAAACATTTTTAAAGGCTAAGAGTATGAGCCACAGCTGCCCAAGATATCTGTGAAAAATAACTGCCTAAATTTGTCGACCCCCTGAACCACATTCAGCATTTAAAAGTACAAAGAATTTCAGTATTGATCAATAAAAAAAAACATACAAATACATAAATACCTTTGAGTTGGACAGTATGGTGTCAGTCTCATTGGCCAACATAATTCAAAACAGACCTAAAGAAATAAAATAAAATATACTAATGATCAGGATATCATGTTATCATAATAGTTAAATGAATTATTATTATAACTATGACCATTATAATATTGTATTAGTCGCCTATTATTTAGCTGATTATTTAGCCTACAGGCTTCTCAAGGACAATCTCACTGAAAAACCCTGGGGTTAATGATTTTAAAATGTGAGACTTATTTCAAAAGCATAAATCTTACAGACCCCAAACCTTTGAACAGTAGTGCACTGTATGTTTGAGGTGGTTTTGCTTACTAGTCATATGGTTCATAGCCGTGGAGATTGTCTTGGACAGGGGGTGCAGCAGGCCATCACAGCATGATGATCTAGGAACATAAGCTATTTGTCACAGAGCCAACAATATTACATGGGATTGGTTTAATAAAAGGAACCAAGCTAGAACAGAGGTGAAATGCAGAAAAGATAAATATATAAAAATCTTAAGATAATATATTGTGAAATAAATGCATATGGAATTATTATCATGATTAAACAATAACTCACCCCTTGTTGTAGAGGATTTTTTTTTCTCTCTCGCTATTCTGAAATCACATTTTAGCAATATTGGTAAGTGACGTCACTGATTAAGTTAACAATACAGTGCATTCTTTTAGGTTAAATAAATTAGCTTACTTCCAATCACCCATTGACAAATTACCAGCAAAACTATAAAAAAAACTGTTATCTACACTAAATATGTGTTTAAAAACCCAAACTTTCATAAATAAGACCTTAACTTAACGTAACTTAGGCCTAACGTTCTCTTCTGAAACCGGTTAGCTTAGATGCTAACGGACTTTTTCAAAGACACAAAACCATTTCTTTAAAGTAAATATTCAACAGAAGCGTGTCAATTACACGTAAGAAATGTGTCAGGGACGTTTGTTTGTATTATTTGTGAGATTTTGTTGACTAAACTTACCTGAAAGCAGTGAAACCAACAGCGACAGACGGGAGTTTTGTTGTTTGTCAGTTGTTGATGACGTTTCTGGTTTCCATCTGCCCTTGCGCAGCACACGTGCGCGCTCCAGTGTTTGATTCCGCGCATGCGCATTAAAACACTTCAAAGTCACGCAGCATTTAAATAAACATATAGAATTAAAATGTATAACATAATTTAAAATATCATTAATAAAAAGTTATTGCGAATAGATCTGAACGTTGTTGGTTATCTTATAACCTTAGGGGACTGTACTGACGACGTTGTCAGTTGGTAATCTGCCTGTTAAGTGATATTAAAATAATAACCTGCAGAGAACGTTCCCAGAACGTTCTCTTTAGGTTATAAAAATAAAACCTAATAATAATTAACTAAAAAAGACTGCCTACCAATGAGCAAAGTTATTGATTACTTAGGCATTATCTACTGCCTGATAATGGTCATGTAATTAAGCATTTGATAAATGGTGTTAAAGCACAACACATTGCAAACCATTCAATTGGTTTAAGAAAAATAGAACCTAAAAATAACTTACAGGGAATGTTCTCTTTAGGTTATAAATTAAACCTAAAAATGACCTACAGGGAACGTTCTTGGAACGTTCCCTTAAAGTTATAAAACTTGGTTGGACGTCACCACGACAGACCGGTACATCGACCGCATTACTGCAGAAGCTGCAACGATCCGTCTGTCAATCTCCCGTTCCATCCTTCCCTCACTCGCGAACAAGACCCCAAGATAAACTCCTCCACTTGAGGCAGGAACTGAACCAACCTGCGTGGGCAAACCACCCTTTTCCGACTGAGGACCATGGTCTCGGATTTGGAGGTTATAAAAAGTTATAAAAATAGAACTTAAAAATAACCTGCAGGGAACGTTCCCAGAACGTTCTCTTTAGGTTATAAAATTAAACCTAAAAATAACCTACAGGGAACGTTCTGGGAACGTTCTCTTAAAGTTATGCAGATAGAACCTAAAAATAACCTACAGGGAACGTTCCCAGAACGTTCTCTTTAGGTTATAAAATTAAACCTAAAAATAACCTACAGGGAACGTTCTGGGAACGTTCCCTTAAAGTTATAAAAATAGATCCTAAAAATAACCTACAGGGAATGTTCCCAGAACGTTCTCTTTAGGTTATAAATTTAAACCTAAAAATAACCTACAGGGAACGTTCTGGGAACGTTCCCTTAATGTTATAAACATAGATCCTAAAAATAACCTACAGGGAACGTTCCCAGAACGTTCTTGTTTGGTTCCCAAAAAAATAACCAAATGGGAACCAAACGGGAACGTTAGGGGAACGTTCTGTGTTTGCTGGGTATTCGCTCAGTTATTGTTCATTTTCGGACGCGTTTCAGAATGGACTTCACTGGCAGAGAGAAGGCAGAACTCGCTTCGTGTTTATTTTTCTTTATTTGGCAAAAAGCACAACACTTTGTTTTTATTGTGAGTATACACAAAAATAATACACATTTAACAGAATCGATTGATGTATGAAACTCCTATGGAAAATCAAAGTCAACAGAGTATTTATGAGTTTCTTTTACATTGACAAAAAAAAAGCGAGCTGGTATCGCCGGCGATACCGTAGACCTCAGGGGGTTAAAGGTGTGATTGGGCTAGCCCAGTGTCAATCAATAAAAGAACCAAATGGGCCGCTGATCTACGTGTTTCATGGGGTGTCAGAAAAAAAAAACTAACGCTGACTTTTTATTGACCAATGCATTACACACTAATTACGCACTAACCCAGCGCCGCCAATTAAGCAAAACAAAACGAATGGGCCGCCGATGTACGAGTTTTATGGGCCGTTAAGACAAAAAACGAAACAAAAAAGTATGAGATGTATCGGCCCAAAAAGCACGTCGGCCCACCGGGAACCTCCCGGTAGTCCCGATGGCATTAGCCTACATGCCTGGACGTCATACAAAACAAAATCCTACCTGTAGCCTTTCACCATCCACTTATTTAGCTGCTGTTGCATCAATTGACATGCCATCTCCTTTTCCCTCTTTCTTTTTCTATGTTTAGCACCCGACAGCTTTTTTGCATTATCCATCTTTTTCGACGACAACTCACAACTCGTTCCTGCTCGCTCAGCGCTCACGGCGCCCGCGCCCGCTCGCGATATTATCCCGCCCACTTCTATGTCAAAATTAAAAATAATGACATTGGCAACATCGCTGTCTGTATCTGACAGGACAGTTAACATTGTAAGCTAACTTACGTTACCTCAGGCTTGCTTTCCGACGTGCGGTTCTTTGTTCGGCAGTGTGTCATCAGACCGCATCAGACTCGCGGTGTTAAAGACTTTGAAAACAATTCTGCCCTACTCTGACTCGGATTGGCTGTCAGGTTTCGGCATTAGGAATGATGATTGTTTTTTTAAAGCTGCTAAGTTTATGGTAACTATAGAGATATAGCGGGTAAATGCTGGCCACGACCACGACCCCCCCCCCCCCCTCCCCTCCCACCCCATAAATGTTTTCTCATCGGATCTGCACAAATCACGTAGGTGACCCATTTTGGTTTTAAAACGGCGAATTTCGCCGAAAGGCGTGATCATCTCATGAATATGTAAGCCTTCAACACCTGAGAAAGACAAAGACACTCCCCTAACTGCCCTATTAGGAGCGATCAGGCCCTATCATTCAGAGCAACCTTGCACAAAGAATGAGGAGATTTAAAAAAGAATGGCTTTTAGATTGTTTGGATTTATTTACAACACAACACAATCCAAAAATACACACCAAATGACAAAAGAGCACATTGAAAACAATGATCCAAAGACAGAGACCTTTGTGCCTAAAACCTAAATCCTAAAAACATTGTACATACCTTTCATTTCCAAGGTGTTTGATTTTCACTTTACCATGTTCATGTACAGAGACTCATGTGAATGTTGAAGTCAGCAGGACTCAGTTGCATCTGGTCCCTGAAAGAAAAAAAAAAAGAAAAAACTGTGAACATACTGATATCAAGAGAAACTATAGGGCTGCACGATTTTGGGAATAGATTTGAGATTTTTCTGGTTAAAATTTATTTTTTAAATTCACAGAATACACACACACACACACACACACACACACACACGTTTCCAACAATATATAATGAACACCAGGTTTGTTGTGCCTTGTAGGCATAGGCTACGCAGTGCAGCATAAAATAATAATAACAATAAATTAAATCTTCCAAAAGATTTCAAGAACAACTACGCTAGAGAAAAATATATTGATTATCATATGTTACTTCAAATGTTTCCATTCGTTATGATGATATGAAATGAGATAATAGTAAAAACATAAAGCCTAATGTTTGGTGCATTTTTCCTTTCAAACGCAATCGCGCTCCAAAATATGATACATTAAAACCCACAGCGGCTCCAAAATATGATACATTCAAACCCACAGCGGCTCCAAAATATGATACATTCAAACCCACAGCGGCTCCAAAATATGATACATTCAAACGCCATCGCGCTCCAAAATATTAAACATTATGGTTATACATATCTATGTTTGAGCAGATATCCACAAACAGTATTTAACAGGAAACACGGGTCTAAATAGTATAATATTCACCATATATCTAGCAACAGTTCAACTGCAATGTGAAGTTTATGCAACAATACCATAAACTAATAAGTAAGAATTTCTTACCTTACATCTTTCTTGTCTTCAAATCGCGTTCTTCTTCTTCTGATGTAAATCCAATGTAAGCTCAGACGTGTCTTCCAAACTCGACGAAAAGCAGAGACTTGTGAAGTTTTTGGGTGTTTTGTGTTTGAGGTAACGAGGGCGTTCGCGTCCCATGTGGAGATTTGCATGTGAATCACTTTTGCGCGAGTGGGCGTGTCGAATTAAAAAGTAATTAGCAAGCGTTTGAGATACTGGACATCCTGTTGGTTTTATACAAATTACTTAACATGCTGAACACACACTGATGCTTTATAGAGTCTGAACTGAACCTGTGAGACTCAACAACACACACTCCTGTGAGACTCAACAACACACACTCCTGTGAGACTCAACAACACACACTCCTGTGAGACTCAACAACACACACTCCTGTGAGAGAAGCATAGTAGAGCGAGTCTTTAACATGCTGAACACACACTGATGCTTTATAGAGTCTGAACTGAACCTGTGAGACTCAACACACACTGTTATATTTTTAATATAAGTATTTAATATGATGATAAGATGAGACGAAACACATTGAAACACTCACACTTGCATGTACATGTAACCAGTGGTGTAGTGGTAAAAAAAGAGGTGGGTAAACTATAAATTCTGGTGGACCACGACGTGGTCACGGGGTAAGGTGGGCCACTGCCTACCGGTGTGTATCCTGATGACATCGCTATAGGCTATCATTTGATGGTACCATCAAGGGTATTACTGGTTGTTCCCTCATCATAGGTCACACAATCACTATTCAATTCATACATTAATTTAAGTTCTTGTTAAAAAGACTCAAAAAGGAAAATTATGGCTGAAATCTATAAACTTTACTAAATGACAAAACAGAGAGAACTAAAATATTTAAGAGAGATCGAGAGGGAGGCTTATATCCAGGGCTTCCAATGCAATGCACTTGTGCATAATGACTAGGGATTTGGGATTATTTTCATAGTCGATTAATCTGTTGAATATTTCCTCGATTAATTGATTAGTTGTTTGGTCTATCAGAAAAATGTGGATCAGTGTTCAGGGAAAAGGCTTTAACCTGGCGCAGGCTTGATTCCCTTTGAATCTCTTGTACAATTGGGTTTTGACATGCTCCCTACATTAAACCAGCTGCCTGTAATGAATAAAAAAAATCACTTTCTTTTGCATCGTTTTAATGATTTCCTGTTGCGGCTGCGATCAAGTTTCATTCTCGCGCAGCTTGTTTAGTAACTTCACGAGCGTGTGTTTTCTGCTACGTGTGTGCGCCGTTCTCTTTGTTCCGTGTGTGTGTGTGTGTCGGCGCGCTGCGCTCTCTGCTCAATGTTCTGCTCCGTGTTTGCGCTGCGCGTTCTGCTGCTCTGTCGTTAACGGCCCAAATGCTCGAATCATGTACCGATCGGCAATCACGCACTGGAAAAGCAAAGTCCGCTCAAATAACGTGAAATTTAGAGGTGGATAAACGCAATGTAGAGGTGGATAAACGCACTTTGGAGGTGGGCAAATGCTATTTCCGAATTTTGGGAGGTGCGTAAACGGCGTTTACGTGCGTTTAGCCTCCACTACATCCCTGCATGTAACGAGTTACAGTTTAAATTATATATTTGGATGGCCTAGAGGAGAAGGAGGATGTAGTGGACGGCCCAGAGGAGGAGGAGGTGGTGGACGGCCCAGAGGAGGATGGCCCAGAGGAGGAGGTGGATGGCCCAGAGGAGGAGGAGGAGGAGGTGGTGAACAGCCCAGAAGAGGAGGTGGTGAACGGCCCAGAAGAGGAGGTCGTGGTGGTGAACGGCCCAGAAGAGGAGGTGGTGGCGGTGAACGGCCCAGAAGAGGAGGTGGTGGTGGTGAATGGCCCAGAAGAGGAGGTGGTGGTGGTGAACGGCCCAGAAGAGGAGGTGGTGAACGGCCCAGAAGAGGAGGTGGTGGTGGTGAATGGCCCAGAAGAGGAGGAGGAGGTGGTGAACAGCCCAGAAGAGGAGGTGGTGAACGGCCCAGAAGAAGAGGTGGTGGTGGTGGTGAACAGCCCAGAAGAGGAGGTGGTGGTGGTGGTGGTTGGCCCAGAAGAAGAAGCAGGGGCAGTCCAGAAGTGGGAGTGGTGGAACACTTGCGTGGAACTCTTGGCTGTTCCTCTCTATATGCTATCAAGTGATCACTGTTGATTTTTGGTGTCATCACTCCTTGGCTGTCCACAAGATCCACACTTTTTCCTTCAATTGCCGTTATGGTGTATGGCCCAAGGTAGTTCGGATCCAACTTGCCCCCTTTTCTCTGCTGGCTCCTAACGTTCACCCGCCACACTTTCATGCCCACATGAAAGGTTAAGGTAGCTTTGCCTTTGGTTTTTTTATTTTGTTTTGACTGTGTTGTGTTTGATAGCAGTCTGAAGAACTTGGTCGAGTTTCAGAATTTCCTCTGTAACCTCTTCCACAGACATATTCTCCTCAACACTGCTATCCACCTATAAAATGATTCTGATGTTATATGAACACACTAGAATAGTTGTTTTAATTATATTTAATTATCCTCTATTTCTATAATATGTTTTTAAGTGTAACTTACCCTGTATTCCTCTGGTATTTGAGAGGGGTACCTCGCCTCTCTGCCAAACATTAAGAAGAATGGGGAAAACTTGGTAGTCATTTGGCGCTTTGTCCTTAAGCCGAACATGACTGCGTCCAAATGCTTGTCCCATTCATCAGGTCTGTTCTGGACCAATGTGGACAGTGCTCTAGAGAAAACAGAGATAATAATAATAACAAAGTACTTGTTAATCAGTATGTTTTTTAGGATATGATATAAATGGTGCTAAATAGCACTAAAAGTGGTTCATTGGCTTGTAATCATAGGGGAACCACTTTAAGTGCCATATAGCACCTATCTTTAAAGGTGCTATACAGCACCTTTGTCAAATGGTGCTATGTAGAACCATAAGAGGTGCCATATAGCACCTTGGTTGTTTATAATTGATTCAACAATAATGGTACTCAATAGTACCCAACAGTGGTTCTTTGGCTCGTAATAATAGCAGAACCTCTTTTGGTACTATATGACACTTAATTTTCTTTGAGGAATGCGGCGCTCGCGCACCTGATATCAGGCCCGACACCAATGGGGGGCATTGGAGGGGCAGTGCCCCTCCATATGACTTATTGTGCACCCCTAACGACCACACAACAATCTTGATTTACTCAATCGTTGTTATTTGTGATCATTTACACTTTCTTAACAAATTATTTCAGCAGAACTTACCTCACAGGAACAGTAATCTCTACAACGGTAACACTAGAAATGCATAACACATTATCTTCAGAAATGATTCAGAAAATTAATTATTCAACGCATTATTGCACAGAAGGTAACTTGAAATATAATTATATTCATAAAGGACTGTTAAAACATCCCAAAACAGCGCCCAAACCTTGCAAAGACCTGCCTCATCAATTATTCAAATACAACAGCCAATGGCAAGTCTCCAGCAGCACACCTTTCAATATGTTATTTTTGTGTTAGTACTTTTATTTATTCAAATAAAATATGCAGTTGTGTGTAAGTATATAAACTAATTCTCAGCTCTTAGATTCCATAAATTTTATTACGAAATTCCGACAAAAATACGTTTTGGCGCTTGTAAATGTGACGTGACAGATCACTGAGCGCCTCAGTTCAAGTGCACGTGAACCGATCATCTGTTACTTTTTTATTTAAAGATGCAGTACAACTTACCGAAAGTATACATAATATCGACCAATTAGTGTTTTTCAACCACTGAAAGAGGTCAATATAACAGCAGGAGATGATTCATCAAACAAGATCAGATCTGTCTAAGTCGGTTCGCGAATCAGTTTGAATGATTCAGTTCCTGATTATGTTCAGTTCCCTGCACGCGCTGAATCATCTGAAGCGATTTCAATTCACACTGGACTCGGAGTCGTAACAGGAAGATTTAATCACATCAAGAGCGTTAGATGAAGTGGCAGTGGACCTACAGTAGTCAAGTGAAAGCAAATCTTCAAATGCATCATATTTTTTGCCAGCGATGAAGATCTTTATTAGTTGAACATCTTCGTAAGCTGTCTGTGAATGAATGATTCAACAGGAGTCAGGACGATATATTCGATTTCATTTCACTCAGGTAATACATTTTACAACCAAACAGATTATTACGCCACGATACTAGAAAGTATGACATTACCCGTTTTTTTGGACATATACATTAATTTACATTAAATAAAGCTACCATTGTTCACAGTTTATGAACACCCGCCATCCCGCGGTAGTGTGTGTGTGTGTGTGTGTGTGTGTGTTGCGCAGTGGCGTGCGAACTCCACTTGAAAACGAATGCCTTTGCCTGCCGTAGATAGTTAACCAGTTAAAACATGCTTGCAGAAATATACATTTGATTATATTTTGGAGAACAGTAAGAAGAAGATTCGTCGATGTCCTTTTTATTTTTATTTATTTTTTATTTTTGTGTGTTCAGGTTCAGTAGCAGTCATGAGCGCGAGCACATGTGAAGAGTTCTTAACTCTTCTCTGTCAATACATGCCTTTGAAGGGTTCCCACGGGTCCTTGAAATCCTTGAAAGTTTGTGAATCTGAAAAAATGTTTTCAAGGCCCTGGAAAGTTTTTGAAAATAAACATACATAGAGACAGGTCCTTGAAAGTGCTTGAATTTATTTTGTGCAATACGTTTTCTGGAAAAAATTCCATATTCACTCCGGTCCCCTAATGTGTTATTTCGCCAACACTCCATGGCCTATGCATACTAGCTTGCTTGATTTACACTAGTGAAGCGCATTTACGCGTTACGTTATCAGGGTTTTTCCTGCATAGAGAATTATGAGGCGGCCGCCTCCGTCAAATTTCGTGCCGCCTCCGGTTCTCGACAATCAAAAATAACTAGAGAATCACCGAAAACGTGAGGATGATTCTGTTTTATTTCATTTAATGTAAGTGGTGATTGATAGCCTATAGTTGATAATAATATAGGCCTACCTAATGTAGGGGAGCGCGGGGCACAACGTTACACGGGGCTAGTTGTAACACGCTTGTTTTAAATACTTCCGCACATGCTTGGATGACAAAACTTTGTGTATTTACTAGTTGCCATATCAACACTATATAGAAAAAAAAATTCCGCCAAATTTTTATTTTTTTTGGAAGATATCCATAGACATTTATTAAACCATAGCAAAAGTAAATTTCTTAAGTAAATTTTTCATCTCTATTTTTTGTGTTTATTTAAAATAAGACAAATCTGATATTATTTTAAGGCGAGACACTACAGGTGAATATCACCATGAAACTTTCCCAGTTGATTACCTACATTAAGATGAGAAGAAAATGTATTACAAGTTTTCTATAATTTAATGTTTAAATATGCAAATTAGACAATATCTAATTAAATATGTGCTATTTTGCATATATTTTAAAAAACGAAATCTGAGTATTGGATAAAGCCAGGTTAAAAATTATTTTTTCATTGTGTTCACATATTAGATGGGAAAAGAATTACAGAGGGATTTATGGATATCTACTTTAGTTATCCTGTAAATCAGAATATACTGTACTGTCAATAGCCTTAAATTTATTTTCGCCATGTTTTTTTGAATAAAATGTTATATAAATCAGGCTAGGAATAATATATTTACAAATCCCTCTGTAAATGTCTTCATAATATAACTAGGAACAAGACTGGAGAGTTTGGTGTATATAGATGCTACTGAAGTGAAGATTTCGTACTTGGAGTATGAGAGAAAGGTCATTTTGAGAAAACGGGCTTTAAAGATTTATCATCAGCCAATGAGATTGCGCATTCAGCCCTTTTACTTTCACGATTGGTTGCTGATAAAAATGAAATGACCATATTTGGATCCGACAGCATTGTACAGGAGAGAGAGAGCTATCCAGCCATGCGTGTGATGACAGGAAGAAGACAGAGATCGCGGAGCAGCGGGAGGATTAAGAACGGCAACTTTTGTTGAATTTATGAGAAATCTACAGACGCGAACAGACAAAGTGAAGTAAAATAAAGACCTAAATGTGTATTTCGGACTTTTTTTCACCACAAGTCTGAAAGAAGACGTGTTATTGAAGACAAATATCCAAAAATCTCAAAATTGACCAGTAAAAAAAAAACGATGTTTTTGCCTGCCGTGTCTTGCCTTAATCTCCAAGATGTTATTTAACAGTTGAGATAGTTCTTTAATGCTTCGCTAACTAGCAGAAGACACTAGCAGGGTTTAAACCCCAGTTGTGCAGGCGAGGAATGTTGTAACACTGCGTTACAATGTGCCCCTATTAGAAATATGCTATTATATTCTATACTTTTATTAATTTTATTGAGAAAACGTGAGAAAAAGGTGAATAAAGACTGAGAGTCAATGTTCAGAAATTACTAATTATTTATTTGTTTTTAACTATGTTGTATAGCTGTGTTTTCATGTGTTCGTAGTCAAAACTCAAAAATGAGTTTATATTTAATTATTAAAAATTGCCATTATTTTATATGAAAAAGTTTTTTAATTGTATTTTATTTAGAAAATATTTTAGTTTTTGTATATATATTTTTTTATTAGATCAGATAACATTTTAAGCTGTCATATGTTATGTTACAATGTGCCCCACACATGTTACAATGTACCCCACCTATGGGGCATGTTGTCACATTTCACTTCCATTCTTTCGGGGTATATCAAGAAAAAAGTATATACTGTATTAATAAAACAAAAACACATAATTGTACTAGACATGTGGGAAAAAATAAATACTCTGAACCATAAGTAGATTTACACAAACTGAGAAAGTCAAAAAGCGTTACTTTGTGCCCCGCTCTCCCCTACTGACGGTAACAATGTTGCGCTGTTGAGGCTTGCGCAGTTATTTATAACATAAAATAGTTAAGAAACAATATATAGCCTTGGCTACACACGACCAGAGAGCTGTTTTCCTGAATGGCATCAAGATTGAAACCGAGACTGATTTCATAACAGTTCAATAAACAAATAGTTAAAATTAAGTAACTTACATTTTAGACTGTTTTTGTTTTGTTTCAGCAGCGAAAACAGTTCCAAACAAAGATCACAGCAGAACCATAGCGCATCTCACAGCAACACTTGTTGCATTACTGAATGATTCAGCGTTTTGAACGAATCGGTTGAGTCAAAGATTCAATTACCCATTCTTAAAGTGCCTCATTCTGAATAAATCAGCCGTTTGAACGAATCGTTTGAATGAATGACTCAATGACTCGCTCATTAAGACGGTCACCCGCCGCCTCCTACTGGGGGATAGTTATTTATTTATTTATTTAAAATTATTAATTTTTAACAGTGGATTCGGGTGACTCAAAGTGAATGAATGAATTTATCTTTAAAATGTACAAAATGTTCTTACGGGGGGCATGCCCCCGGACCCCCCTAGAGGTACCAAGCTCCACCCACAAAAACAATTTGGGAAACACATAAGGCTATATGATGATCTACAAAAAATACAAATTTAATTATCTTAATATTAAAATACATTATTAGGATTTTACCACATCCGCCTCATTTTGAGCCAGGAAAAACCCTGGTTACGTTAAGTGTTTCCCGCATGAGGTACTTTGTGTTGTACGTTGCCATGACGTTCACGTGCGCATGAAACTACCATTGTACCTCATCGTTTGTTGTTGGACACAACAAATGTGTCCCCACATTAAAGGGATAGTTCACTTTGAAATTAATTTTTGGTATGTTTTAGCTTACCTCAAGGGCATCCAAGATGTAGGTGTCTTTTTTTCCGCAGTAGTTTAAATTTTGATATTTTTAGGTCTGTCAGTCATATAATGCAGGTCGATGGTCACTGTCTCAAAGAGCATGCACAGAGTCCAAATTAAAACAATTCCCCGTCGTCCAAATTAAACAATTCCCCATCGTAAGTACACATTGATGGCCTAAGACACGAAACGAGCGGTTTGTGTGAGAAAACGAACAGTTTTTATATATCGTTTTTACCACTTATACACAGCCACGTCCAAGTGATCTGATCTGACGTGTACGCAGACTGGTGCATAGACATATACACACTAGATGTCGCCTTAAAGACATTCGTTCCAATGAACTGCCGTAGACAAGGCGACATCTAGTGTATATATCTATGCACCAGTCTGCGTACACGTCAGATCAGATCACTTGGACATGGCTGTGTATAAGTGGTAAAAACGATATAAATACTGTTCGTTTTCTCACACAAACCGCTCGTTTCGTGTCTTAGCCCATCAATGTGTACTTACGATGGGGAATTGTTTAATTTGGACGATGGGGAATTGTTTTAATTTGGACTCTGTGCATGCTCTTTGAGGTGGTGACCATAGACCTGCATTATATGACTGACAGACAAGAACGGTTTGACCTAAAAATATAAAAATTGAAACTACTGCGGAAAAAAAGACACCTACATCTTGGATGCCCTTGAGGTAAGCTAAAACATACCAAAAATTAATTTCAAAGTGAACTATCCCTTTAAGTCCTTGAATTTGAGGGTATTGGACCTGGAAAGTCCTTGAAAGGTCCTTGAATTTGAAGTTAACCAAGGTGTGGGAACCCTGAATGCAACACTCTGCAGATTCACTTTATTTCGACATTGTCTAATAATCCAAATGTAGTTGTATAAGTTACTATTATACAAACCAGAGGACAGGCAATGATTTTCGAGCTATACAGATGGCAGAAATATTGCTTACGTCTCTCTTCTGTTTTTGTTGGAAAGATAGCTGATAATAATAGTCATTTAAATAAACAAAATCTAAATAATATCATTTTATATATATATGACGACTTCAGAGGCAAAAGCCTCTAAGTACCATCTGAAATTTTCTTCTAAAAGAGCATTTTTATCAAGCTTGTATGTTTATGTTCACACTTAAATGGCAATGAAAAGTAGCCTACCTATTAATTGTCATTAAAGTGAAATTACTGAATTTAAATATACGAGCTATTGATAAAAATGATTGTTTTAGAAGAAAATTTCAGATGGCACTCAGAAGCTTTTGCATCAAGTCTTCATATATATATATATATATATATATATATATATATATATATATATATATATATATATATATATATATAGGCCTATATGATCCGAAGTAACTAGTTACTCGCTACTTGAGTAGTTTTTTCGTTGGATACTTTTTTACTCTTACTCAAGTAACTATTAAGATTATTACTTTTACTTTTACTTTGAGTAAATATTTCTATAAGTACTTGTACTTTTACTTAAGTACAGTTTTTGGATACTCTACCCACCTCTGGCCTAATTATTTGACTAGGCCTACACAAATAACAAAAAGCAGTTAATATATGAATATAGGGATAAAAGCGTCTGCTAAATGACTAAATGTAAATGTAAATGTAAAATATAGCTTTTTATTGAAGTTTGTGACATAATTTCAGTAGGCTATATATCTGACTTCACATCCACACAAATTTTTTCTGTGGTCAAAAAGTCTTGTGTGGGGGCCCTGGAATATATTTAGGAGGGACTTGTATTCAGGAAAATCACTATATTTTAATGTCGTTTTTCTAATCCTATCACCAACTAAACTAAGAGACTAAGAGAGCCTTTAAATAACTGTAGGTGCTTAACAGGTTTTTTGTATGGTAATGGTGCCATATAGCACCTTAACCACCCCAAAGAACCGCTAAAGAACCGCTGAAGAACCAAACTGGGCTTAACAGGTTCTTTAAATGGTAGTGGTGCTATATAGCACCTTAACCACCGCAAAGAACCCCTGAAGAACCGCTGAAGAACCATTTTTTTTTAGTGTTATATATACTGTATATAATGATACATATAGAAAGTGGAAATGGACATTATACCTCTGTATCGTCCCATTCATCCTCTCAACCAACCCATTTGTCTGCGGGTGGTAAGGGGCACAGAGGCTTCTTTTTATGTTCAGGGCCTGGCAAACATTCTTATTGATCATGAAAAAATAAAGAGAGAAACATTTTTTAAACGGTCACAGGTAAAGTAAGATTAAACTGTATTAGCCAATGAGATATATAATGAACTACATATACCGTAAATGTTCGATATAAATAATTATTTATGCTTACTTCGTTCACAAACTCCTTCCCTTGATCAGTAAGAATGCGCTTGGGAGCTTCAAACTGGTAGAAAAACTTTAGAATGCACTGGGTCACTTCCTCTGCACATTTTGTCTTTAAAGGGTATGCCTGTGTCCACTTTGTTAAATAGTCAATGAGTACACATATGTACTGGTTTCCAGTGGAAGTGGTTTTTAGTTTTCCAATCAAATCCATGCCAATTAGCTCAAATGGCTGGGTTACCTTTGAAAACACAAAGCATTAGTAATTACATTTTTGTAACATTGTCTTTAATATTTTGATTTCTGTTAATAACAATTGTTGTCTATAAGTAAAAGACTATTTAAAAACAATACACATCAAATGTTACCTTTATTGGTGTGTACTCCACCTGCTGTTTTATTATTGCACCACTGGCCTGGCATGCCACACATTGACTCACCTGAAAGGGAAATCTTTTCAGTATTATCATTTTCACCGGCTGTGTAATTTGGAATGCTGTAAAGCTCATGCACGATAAAAATAAATAAAAATAAATATATATATTTAATGAGATCAATTAGAAATCGATAACAGATGTAATCTTTGCAACATGTAGAAGCTAAACAGTAACATGTTTAATAGTTTTGTACTAGCAGAAAACTTTAAAGAAGAAGATCAATATTTTTGTGAGACCAATAATATGAATATAAAATGTAGGTTCACACTGACCCACAAATCGATGTCCTCTGACATTCCCGGCCAGTAAAATATTTTGGAGATTGCCTCTCTCGTTTTTTTCTGCCCATACGGAAATGTAATATATGACAATATATTGCTATCACATATATACATATCTCTAGATATATGTTGATATAAGTTTATAACATATATAAATGTTTCATATTAAATGAGTATATTGTCATATATTAATATGATGTATATGATTATTATTTATATAATATTGTATGTTATGACCATATATGTCACCGATATGTTTAATTTATATATGCCAATTTATTTAAACAACATACATTTTACATGCCTGCCCTACACTGTTAAAAATTGCTGAAAAAATACAGACAATTTCCAACAGTAAAATACTGTTATTTCAATTAACAGCTAAATTGTGTAAATTTACAGCCAATGGTTGTTAAATTAAGCACTTGCAGTAAATTTACAGCATTTAACAGTAAACCGGTTTGTTTCTGTGAAAAACGGTCGCGCGCTGTAAAAAAGCAGCACATGGGGGCGGAGCTACTTCAACACCACACGAGGCACAGCTCTCTCGTCTCGTCTGCAGAAAGCGTTCAACGGCATCTCTTCAAAACTCTTACCGATCTGCGTCTACTGAAGACGGCAATTGTTGAAGGTAAGTTTTTTTCTTTGTTGTTATTTTAATATGTTGCACTCAACTTAGCCTTTTTTTCTTTTTTTTTTTTTTGACTACCAACGTTAAGTTACTTGGCGGCGAATCGCGTGTTTGCAGCCAGATAGATCGTTCTTGGGTGAGGCATTTCACTAGTCAGTGTTCTCCATCAGATTATAACTCTAGGTTTGGGAATAATTGATGATGGGCTGCTGAATTATTTGAAAAAATAATGCACATCCGAGGTTGTAATGCAGGCAGCCATGACTCGAAGTGCAATTCAACAGCTCGTCATCAGTTATTCCTCATCGGTGACCACACCTCAAGGTATTTCTTATTATCAGATACCAAGCCTCATTTCAAAATGTTATTAGAGCTAACAGAGAAGTGATTCAAGAAAAGCGACATTACTATGTAACTAAGAAATGGTACGATTTTTTATTTTAAAACTATTTTATTAATAAATTTACCATTTACGGTCTATGTGCAACAGTGCGAGTGTGTGCTTGCACTATATCTTTGTGCGTTTGTATGGGATAAAGAGTGGATAAAGAGAGTATGTGTTCCATAGATGATAAAACATGAAAAAGGTTTGTAATTTCTATCCTGTTGTTAGTTATATTTATTTGCTTGATACATTTTTTGTGGGTTTTGGGTATTTTGCTGTTCTAGGCCCTAAGGACCTTTGAGATAACTGAAATTGTTTGGCGGCGTGATATGGAACTGTAATGCGGTCAAAGATGCCTGGAACTACTTGGACCTGCCTGGAACAGCTGGAACAATATTACAAAGAGGTAATATTGCAAGTGGTTTGGTTTTCTTTTATAGGATGTATTTCCGATTTTGTATGATCAGAGTCCTGTACAAAATTTGTGCGCACATGCAGTACCATTTATGCATTTGTGAGGCACATGCAAATTCACATGCATGTTTCCAGTAGCATACAGAATACACCCATAGTTTACAGACACACACTCAATCATCTAATTATTCAATCCTCTCTGGCTAACTGGAAAATCAGTTCCTTTTACACACAGCTAAACTGTCATGTCTTGGCCCCCGTTTCTGTTAGGATGATATTTTGTTGTTTTCTCTACGGTAACAAACCTACTCCCTCATTTATTTACTTAAAGGGATAGTTCATTCAAAAATTAAAATTCTGTCATTAATTACTCAACCTCATGTCATTCCAAACCAGTACGACCTTCGTTCATCTTCGGAACACAAATTAAGATATTTTTGATGAAATCCGATAACTCAGGGCGGGGGCTCCATTGACAGCTATTTAATTAACACTTTGAAGGCCCAGAAATGTAGGAAAGACATCATTAAAATAGTCCATGTGACTACAAGGTCATGCATGTGCCATGTGTGCTCTCGTGAACGTGGGTCAGAGACTGATACAAAAGAGAAGAAATTGTTGAATAAAGTCGTTATTTTGTTTTTGTTGCGCACAAAAAGTATTCTCGTCGCTTCATAAAATTAAGGTTGAACCACTGTAGTCACATGGACTATTTTAACGATGTCTTATCATTCTGGGCCTTCAAAGTGTTTATTAAATAGCTGTTAATTTCATTTAATCAAAAAATATTTTAATTTGTGTTACGAAGATGAACAAAGGTCTTAAGGGTTTGGACCGACATGAGGGTGAGTAATTAATGACAGAATCTTCATTTTTGGGTGAACTATCCCTTTAAGTTTCTAATTTCGTTCATCTACTTACTAAACAGTTAATTTTATGTTTAATTAAGTGTGTGCAATGTTATATAAAAGTATCGTTTGCCATGTGCTATATATAATCACTAACATTTATTTTTTCTTCTCAGACCTGGGTGTGTTGACCAGTTTCGACAGACGTCTTGCCAGATCTATCCAAAGTGGGTGTAACATGTTTTATTTTTTTGGTCTCTTAAGGTTAATTCACTCACTAGATCCTCTCATTGGGCTGGGCAATTTACACTTTTCTCTTAGACATTGTTTTATCCTCTTAAAACTGTTATCATAATGTTTAAAAATATAATGCAGCATCATTTCAAAAATAAAGATTCTCATTATTTATTTACCCAGATGCCTTCCAAGGTGTATATGACTTTCTTCATCAGAACAGAAATGCATATATTTAATCTGGAGGAAATTCAAGCTCTGTAGGATGCATACAATACAAGAAAATGGGTTCCAGCATTATGATTAATGTAAGAAACAAATCAATAAGTAAAACATTCTCTACTGTAAACTAGTGCTTCTGATACCGTTTGAAATATCAGAATTTTCATATGAAGTTCATTCTTCTGTTTGCAATCAAAGCATCGTTTTACTCACATGAACATGCCAACATACTTGCATTGCACAGCTACGCAATGAATTTAGTGCAGACAGGAAGAGCTTTTTTGTTAAATCTTTATTTGTTTTGTTTACACCCATTGTTTTGCTACATAAGATATTAATTGATCAGGTTCATGCATTACTTTTGGACTTTCCAAATTATAGTCTTTCATTTTAATGGTATGCATCTAAAGATTTTGAATTTCTTTCTAAAAATGTTTGTGTTCTGCTGAATAAAGGCAGTTGTGCACATCTGGGATTGTATCAAGGTAAAAGAATCATGAGAATTACATTTTTGGACAAATTCTTTAACCCTCTGGGAGTCACACTTGTTATCTTCGCGGTCAAAATTGAACGAAGAACACCAGAGAGTTAAAGGATTTGTGTTTCTTAAAGCAAAGTGCTATTTTCCTTTTTAATTTACTGTTTGTATTTATGCTGAGATTCAGTTTGGGTCAGTTTCAGCCAATTTGTAAATGCCTATTTTTTTGCTTGTGTTTTAATAAATAGACAATGATGTACCATAATCTAGTTCTTCTGTATTTATTTTCTCTCCATCTTGTGAAAAATAGTTTTATGTCGGTATACTACATATACTAGAAATGTTAATTATGTATTATTTTTTTATGTATTGTAGAATTATTGCTGTAACCATTGCTGCAAGTACAATTTAAAACTCTATTGAAATGGTAGAATTATGGTAAATGGCTGGAACCACAGCTGCCAGTACTTTACTGTGAAATTGCAGCATTGTTGAAACCGTAAAATTGCGGTAAAGGGCTGGAACCACAGCTGCCAGAATTTTACTTACAGTGCATGGTTTCCTTATTAATTCATTCCGTGTTTTCCTTATTTGAACAGCTTGAACTTTTAACAAGTCTACACAATCCACATTTCATTTCAATTTCTATCCCATTTTAGAATTAGCACCATTTTTTATAAATAAAATTGATTTATTTTATTATTTTTGACCTCATCTTAACTGGCTCATAAAAACAAAACAAATACTACACAAATTCTACTTGCAAACATACATTTTATTGTATGTGTTTTATTATTTATTTACATATATATGCCACATGTATGTAAGCAATATGCTATGCATATATGTGTAGTTTGTATATTGAACATATATACAATGAAATATATGTCATGTATATTGATAATTATATATGTGACATATATATAAAAAACCTGTATTATACATACATAAAATATATGGGCTAGTTTTATATGTTAATATATGAAATTGTTCCATTTTCTAATAGGTTTTATATATGGGCATATATATATGTACATATATGTTTACATTTTATATGTGGATATATTTAATATATGTAAATTTCATATGTGTACATATATTACATTTCCGTATGGGTGGCCACAGTGTGCCCCTGCACTGCTGGCGTGAAAGTCCACAAAGACTTAATTTGCCTCTTTTTCGCCACACAGTACTTTTGCCTTAAGAGACTGAGGTGTCCCTCTGTACCTTACACAGTACAACTGGTCATCTGTAATAAGTCAAAGAAATCTGTTATGAGTTGTAAGCTATAGTTATGTATTCATGAAACTGATATTTGCTAATATTGCACTAGAACATGGTCAGCAAAATAACATTTGTATATATTTTAATCTAAACTTTATTTAAATAAAAATCTATAACAAATAATCAGGTTCCAGTTTGGGAGGCAGACACCATCTTCACATAAGAGTAGGCTTAAGACTTTCCTCTTTGATAAAGCTTATAGTTAGGGCTGGCTCAGGTGAGCGTTGAACCATCTCTTAGTTATGCTGCTATAGGCCAAGACTGCCGGGGGACTTCCTATGATGCACTGAGCTCCTCTCTCATCCTCTCTTGCTCCCTCTATATGCAACCCTATCCCATTAATGCATGTTACTAACTCCACTTTTTCCCTCTAGGGTAGTCTTGTGTTTTCTTGTCTATCTCCTCTGTCCTTCTATTGCTCTCTGCAGGTGTTTCTGGCTCTGGAGCTGTGGGGTCTGGGTCTGTGGTTGCAAGGCTCCTGCTGCTCCTGGGTTCCTGTTCAACACCCACTCCTACAATCATTATTATTTTGAAGGTGAGCTGTCTCTATTTCCGGTTTTAGACTTTCTTGTGCAATTTTCATTGCACAAGTTGGAAAATGGAACAAGTTGGTGCGCTAAATGTCATTGCAAGTCTTCATTCAATGCATCGTTTAGGCAGCATCGGCTCTGGAAAAATGAACTCACACTGTTCAATATACATTTGCATTATCGCAAGTAGGACAATGAAATTAGGAAATAACTCCTAAACTGGGGTGCGTTTCCCGAAAGCATCGTTAGCCAACTATGGTCGCAAGTTCCGTCGTTATCAGCATAGTTCAATGAGTCGGTGTTTCCCGAAACCATCTTTCCAATGAACATTCGCAAACAGCATCGCAAAGTTGTGTGGTTGGAGCGACAGCTCTCGAGCTGTGGTTAGAAGAAGAGTTTCTAGATTGCATGACATGTGGACTTAAATCCTTATCTTGAACAAAATAAGCAAGCTGACATTCAGTACAACCTGTGTCTTTAATTTAGAATACATACAAATGGGGTGCGTTTCCCGAAAGCATCGTTAGCCAACTATGGTCGCAAGTTCCGTCGTTATCAGCATAGTTCAATGAGTCGGTGATAAATCCTTATCTTGAACAAAATAAGCAAGCTGACATTCAGTACAACCTGTGTCTTTAATTTAGAATACATACAACTGGGGTGCGTTTCCCGAAAGCATCGTTAGCCAACTATGGTCGCAAGTTCCGTCGTTATCAGCATAGTTCAATGAGTCGGTGTTTCCCGAAACCATCGTTCCAATGAACATTCGCAAACAGCATCGCAAAGTTGTGTGGTTGGAGCGACAGCTCTCGAGCTGTGGTTAGAAGAAGAGTTTCTAGATTGCATGACATGTGGACTTAAATCCTTATCTTGAACAAAATAAGCAAGCTGACATTCAGTACAACCTGTGTCTTTAATTTAGAATACATACAAATGGCATTTACGTCTTTTAGTTTGTCCAGAGATTTAAAGCACCTTTGTTAGAGACTGCGCATGTGCGAACGTGCTCTACTATGTAAGAACGAGCCTATGATTTAATCTGGAAATAAAGCTAAATAACTGAGAAAAATGAGAAATAGTCCTCAGATGCATGTCTGTAATTTATATCAAAACATCTAGCATTAATTCGATCCCAAACAGCTTAATTAAAAGAAGTTATTACTCCACCACATGCGTGACTTCATAAACCAACACGGTTGAACGACCAATTTGCGCACCCCTGGCTGTTTAAACCAGTTGGGAAAGTTCCATTCCTTTTTATATAAAATTATCGCCTGGAATTGAGTGGGATTCATGTCCACAAAAGTTGGTAAAGACGAAACAATGTCAGAATATGATCAGAATTGACCCCAATCAGTCAATTAAGCTATAGGCCAATGAAAGTAGACTTGGTGAGGTTAAAAAAAAAAAATCATGTGCATATACACTCACCTAAAGGATTATTAGGAACACCATACTAATACTGTGTTTGACCCCCTTTCGCCTTCAGAACTGCCTTAATTCTACGTGGCATTGATTCAACAAGGTGCTGAAAGCATTCTTTAGAAATGTTGGCCCATATTGATAGGTGTCAGGATTCCATCTCCACCACCACGCTCATCATCACTTTATACTTTATATCCACCCAATGTCTCGAGAAGCTGAATATCCGCCGACGCCGCTTCACCCAAGATCTTCCTATACAGACCATACAAGGCAAGCCATTGGGACGAGGTCGTGTTAGTCACTACACACCCACTTTAATTCTTCGCATTGGCTGCTTGCATACTGAGGAGATTTAATTTATGGTGCTGGAGGAGTCCACCGCGGATATCATCCTGGGACGCCCATGGTTAGTGCAACATCAGCCAACACTCCACTGGGAAACCGGTGAAATTCTTCGTTGGGGTGAAGACTGCCACGTTTCCTGTCTTAGTTCTATCAAGAAGACTCAACCTTCAGTTCGTTCCAAGTCTACTACGGGTGAATCCAGTGTTCCAATCTGCTCGACTTCGGTGGAAAGCCCAGAGACTCAAGTTCAGGTTGAGATCCCAGTGGAGTATCGGGCGTTCCAGGATGTATTCAGTAAGGTACTGGCAACTAAATTACCACCACACCGGCCATGGGACTGCGCAATCGACTTGCTACCCGAAGCCATCCTACCCAAGGGTCGCATTTACCCTCTGTCCATCCCGGAACAGAAGGCCATGGAGGAGTATGTTAAGGAAGCCTTGGAGCAGCAGTTCATTCGACCATCGACCTCCCCTGCCGCTTCAAGCTTCTTTTTCGTGGCCAAGAAGGACGGAGGCTTGCGGCCGTGTATCGACTACCGTCAATTAAATTCACAGACAATAAAGTTCAGCTATCCCCTTCCTCTGGTCCCAGCCGCCTTGAAACAGCTACGAGGTGCACGCATCTTCTCAAAACTGGATCTCCGAAGTGCGTACAACCTGATTCGAATCCGGCAAGGGGACGAGTGGAAGACAGCCTTCGTGACCCCCTCAGGCCACTACGAATATCTGGTTATGCCCTTCGGATTGTCCAACGCTCCTGCCGTGTTTCAGGGGTACATGAATGAAGTCCTTCGTGAATTCCTCAATCAATTCGTAGTGGTCTACATAGATGATATACTCATCTACTCCTCTTCTCTGTCTGAGCATCACCAACATGTCATCCAGGTACTGGAGAAACTGAGAGAACACCGGTTATATCTAAAATTGGAGAAGTGTGAATTTCATATCTCAACAGTGCAATTCCTGGGTTACATCATCAATCAACACGGCATTCAAATGGACCAGAGGAAGGTGGAAACCATAAAGAGCTGGCCACAACCCTCTTCCGTTAAAGAACTTCAACGATTCCTGGGTTTTGCTAACTTCTATAGACGATTCATCCAAAATTACAGTCAAATCAGTGCTCCTCTCACTTCATCACTTAAAGGATGGCCCAAGTCTCTGTCCTTCTCTTCCAGCGCGATTCAAGCCTTCCAACGCCTGAAAGAAGCATTCTCTAAAGCTCCTATCCTCGTCCATCCAAATCCTGATCTTCCATTTGTGGTAGAGGTGGATGCCTCTTCCACTGGAGTTGGAGCTGTATTATCTCAGCGGCAGGGTGAGCCACCTAAACTCCTTCCATGCGCCTTCTTCTCCAAGAAGCTGTCCCCGGCGGAGCGGAACTATGACATCGGCAACCGGGAGCTGCTGGCCATCAAACTGGCCCTCGAGGAGTGGAGGCATTGGCTGGAGGGAGCTAACCATCAATTCGAGGTCATCACAGATCATCGTAACCTCGAGTACCTCAGAGAAGCCAAAAGACTGAACCCTCGCCAAGCCCGTTGGGCTCTCTTCTTTACACGGTTCGACTTTGTGGTGTTGTATCGGCCTGGGAATAAGAACTGCAAGGCGGACGCACTATCTCGGCTTCATCATGCCTCCGTGGAAGACCTTCATCCTGAAACTATCCTCCCTCCAGCCATGATCCTCAGTCCCATCCTCTGGGAATTAGACCAACAAATCACCCAAGAAGTGGCACGCCAACCCGCTCCGCCGGGAGGTCCAGAAGGGCGCATCTTCGTACCTCCACATCTTCGGACACCCCTTCTGGACTCAGCTCATACTGTTCCGGGCTCTGGACATCCGGGTAGCAAGCGTACCCTCTCGCTCCTCAGTCAACGGTACTGGTGGCCGTCCATCTCCAAGGATGTTTCCAAGTTCGTCCGCGGATGCTCAGTCTGTGCCATCACCAACACCCCGAGGAGGCTACCTGAAGGCAAGCTCGTGCCGTTACCTCTTCCCCGACGACCATGGTCCCATATCAGCATAGATTTCATGACTGATCTACCCAATTCTGGAGGCTTCACCTGCGTGTTCGTCATTGTGGACCGGTTCTCCAAGGGTTGTAAGCTGATTCCTCTACCTGGTCTTCCCACAGCTTTTGAAGCAGCAGAAGCTCTCTTCAATAATGTCTTCAGGAATTTCGGTATCCCAGAGGACATCGTCTCGGACAGGGGACCCCAGTTTATCTCCCGGGTTTGGCACGCCTTCTTTAAGCTCCTCGGGGTCACTGTCAGCCTCTCTTCTGGTTACCACCCTCAGACGAACGGACAGACTGAGCGGAAGATCCAGGAGATAGGACGTTACCTGCGTACATACTGCCATCAGTACCAGGACAGCTGGAGCCGCTACCTCCCTTGGGCCGAGTACGCTCAGAACTCCCTTCGGCAGAACACCACCGGGCTCACCCCCTTCCAATGTATTCTCGGATATCAACCTCCACTCTTTCCTTGGTCGGGTGAGCCCTCGGAGGTTCCAGCTGTCGACTTCTGGTTCCATCAGAGCGAGAGGGTATGGGACTCAGCTCATGTGCACCTCCAACAGGCAGTTCGGAGGCACAAGGAACATGCGGACCGTCGTCGTCTTGATGCACCTCAGTAGTATCGGCCAGGACAGAAGGTATGGCTATCAACTCGGGACATCCGCCTCCGACTGCCTTGCCGTAAGCTGAGTCCTCGATTCATCGGACCATTCACCATCCAGAGGCAGTTGAACGAAGTTACCTACAGGCTCAACCTTCCTCCTCAGTACAGGATTTCTCCATCATTTCATGTTTCATTACTCAAACCTTTCACTGACCCAGTCATTCCTGTTCCCACAGATGGCACTTCCACGGACGTACCTCCTCCTCCCGTTCCTGTAGAAGAGGAACAAGTCTACCGCGTCCATACCATCCTGGATTCCCGGCGGCGAGGTCCCCGTCTGGAATACCTGGTGGACTGGGAGGACTACGGGCCAGAAGAACGCTCTTGGGTTCTAGGTGATGACATCCTGGATCCAGCCCTACTTTCCCAGTTCCATGAAGACCATCCAGACCGTCCAGCACCCAGGGGTCGGGGTCGACCTCGCCGCCGGCAGCGCCCTTCTCAGGCGTCGAGAGCCGCCTCGGGAGGGGGGGGTACTGTCAGG
Organism: Leuciscus leuciscus; assembly: GCF_965113295.1. Lineage (NCBI taxonomy): Eukaryota > Metazoa > Chordata > Actinopteri > Cypriniformes > Leuciscidae > Leuciscus > Leuciscus leuciscus. The sequence continues at coordinate 1,007,548 of NC_138730.1, forward strand.
ATTCCATCTCCACCACCACGCTCATCATCACCTCCGCCCACTCATTCTCTTTCTCCGCCCTCTCATCCAGTCACCCGTTCATTATCCCCGGACTACTAATCACTGTCACCTGTGTCCCATCACCAGCACTCCCTTTATAAGGTGCACTCTCCCTACAGTTACTTGTCTGGTCTCGTCATTACATGACTCACAGACTCCCTACACACTTACCTGACGCTATCCTCATCCTTCTGCCAACCTGCCTCATCCTTCTGCCAGCTCGCCTTCCTCTTCAGTCTTCCATCCTGGGTCCACTACGAGAGAGAGAAAGAGAGAGACATTACCAATCAGCTAAGCATTCGCTGTTATTCTGTGTTGCTGTTACTCACCATCTTCCTGCATCTCCGTTCATTCTGCAATTAAAAGAGTTAAACTTACCATCTTGTCTGCTTCCTCTGTAAACCCTGACAATAGGATAGCATCTTGCAGTTGATGGAGATTTGTGGAATGCACATCCAGGGCACGAAGCTCCCGTTCAACCACATCCCAAAGATGCTCTATTGGGTTGAGATCTGTACTAAAATGGCCCCCACAGTCACCAGTGTACTCATTGTCATGTTCAAGAAACCAATTTGAAATGATTCGAGCTTTGTGACATGGTGCATTATCCTGCTGGAAGTAGCCATCAGAGGATGGGTACATGGTGGTCATAAAGGGATGGACATGGTCAGAAACAATGCTCAGGTAGGCCGTGGCATTTAAACGATCCCCAATTGGCACTAAGGGGCCTAAAGTGTACCAAGAAAACATCCCCCACACCATTACACCACCGCCACCAGCCTGCACAGTGGCAACAAGGCAACATTTTTCCAGTCTTCAACTGTCCAATTTTGGTGAGCTTGTGCAAATTGTAGCCTCTTTTTCCTATTTGTAGTGGAGATGAGTGGTACCCGGTGGGGTCTTCTGCTGTTGTAGCCCATCCGCCTCAAGGTTGTGCGTGTTGTGGCTTCACAAATGTTTTGCTGCATACCTCGGTTGTAACGAGTGGTTATTTCAGTCAAAGTTGCTCTTCTATCAGCTTGAATCAGTCGGCCCATTCTCCTCTGACCTCTAGCATCAACAAGGCATTTTCGCCCACAGGACTGCCGCATACTGGATGTTTTTCCCTTTTCACTCCATTCTTTGTAAACCCTAGAAATGGTTGTGCGTGAAAATCCCAGTAACTGAGCAGATTGTGAAATACTCAGACCGGCCCATCTGGCACCAACAACCATGCCACGCTCAAAATTGCTTAAATCACCTTTCTTTCCCATTCTGACATTCAGTTTGGAGTTCAGGAGATTGTCTTGACCTGGACCACACCCCTAAATGCATTGAAGCAACTGCCATGTGATTGGTTGATTAGATAATTGCATTAATGAGAAATTGAACAGGTGTTCCTAATAATCCTTTAGGTGAGTGTAGTTCATATAGGCCCATACAAATGTACACATGTGATTGCAGCTCCGCCATATATGTATATATATATATATATATAGCATATGCACACACACACCCACACACTAAGTGTGTGTATATAATAATAATAACAATAATAATAAACTTTTAGAATACTGCATTTTATGGGTTGTACTGGCCATCTAAAGGTATTTTAAGAGGTAAAAAGTACTAGGTGAGTTATAATCTGTCAAATATAACCCTCATGAATATAATCAACTAATTTCAGGGCAGAAATAACCTTTCAATCAATAAGTAGAGGCTTCAATCACTTTTAGGCTTCAATCACTATTACCACAGACATAAGCTGATGTTTATTTGCACGTTATTTCTGTTTGATCCATATAAAAGCAGCTGTAGTCGTAAAGAGACTGGGCAATACAGCTTTAACACGCTGCGCGCGCTCCCGCGGACGGCAATCAATTTTCGGCACGACACCTGTAACACCTGACTGGACTTCGGTGTGCTCAAATGTGTGCGCGCTGCAGTTGCTAGGAAACACAGACGCTCGCGGACATGGATTTCTGTCGTGCGGGTCAGCTTCTGTTTTCGGTTTAACTGCGTTGCTTTTACAAGCGTTGATTGTTTTATTACTGCGTTGCAAATAGATAATTTCTATTACCCTATAATATAATTTCTATTAAATACACTGACAAATAAAATTAATTGTTAAACTCAAACTTCAGATTTACTGGGGCACATCAGATTTAGCATGTGCCCCAGTAAAAGGGGTCTAGCAACGCCCCTGCTGTGTACTGTATCTTTACTTGAGAAGCCAGAACCCATTTTAGATTTAATAGAAAATATAATTAACCATTTATATTATGTAAAAATGTATACGAATTTTGGTAGATTTAAAATGCTAATAACCATGGAAATGCATCATTACAGTCTGTAAATATCTCTCAACAACACAATGCAATCAGTAGTAAGACTTCCTGTTAATAAAGTATCTGGTAAGAATCTATTCTATATTACCAATGCATTCAATCACATTACACATTAATATAAATAAATGAAACAAATTAAGTGATGTCTCATGTCTGAAGTCAAGGACAGGCGTCCAATGACATTTGAGGTTATTAACCCTCTGAGGTCTGAGCTGTTTTCTGGGCTCTGGAGGTGTTCTGACATGCTCTGACATTTGTGTTTTTTTCTGTTACTAGTGACATTTTCATGGCTAAAGTCTTATTACACTGTATTCAGCACAAACTCTGCTACAATAATATATCAGCAGCATGTATGTAAAAGTTTGTAGTTTTGAGATAATGACATTTATGCGTGGTTTGTGAAAATACAAAAAAAAAATTCTCACTGAAATAAGGCCATGAAACCCATACTGATTATTTCTTCACAAGACTTTTGAAAATTGTATGACATAGCCTAGAATATTTGCTCCAAAACTATGTGAAAATCACCCTGACTGCTCATTCAGATAAGACAATATATTGATTTAAAATTTCTAAGACGTGTTTTGTGTGACAAAGCCATATGCGAAGTGTAACGGTCACCAGCTGGAGTGCCCTTGAAAGCCACCAGAGGGCACTCCACATCAGACACTCACGTTCACTCTCAGACTACATTTCCCATACTCACTGCCCGGACTCATCTCTGATCACTCATCACAGTCACCTGTACCTCATTATCACTGATTGCATTCACCTGTGTCCCATCACCCTGTTAGTCTCAGTCTATTTATACCATGTTCATTCATTCACTCACAGCGAAGTCTTGTTTTAGTGTTACACTGCAATTCTGAGCATTCTCTTGGTTTCCTTGTCTCTTGGTTTTTGGATATCTTGCCCTGTTCCCTGGATTACTCTCTTGCCTCTGGTCCCTGCCTGTTTTGTTTGTTTGTTTGTTTCTTTTGTTGGACTGCCTATCTGTGTATGACCCTTGCCTGTATCTTGGATTACGCCTCTGGATTGCCCTCAAATAAAGCTGCACTTGGATCTAAACCTTCGTGTCTCGGAACAGTCCGTAACAGAAGACTTCGCCACGCCCAGATCCAGCAGCTATGACCACCAGGAATCCAGCAGTACAAATCTCGCCTGATCTTCCCAGCATAAGCCGGGAATTCGCTGGACAGATCGCGGCCTTGGCCCTGGATAGCCTCGATCTGTTCCAGTACACCTGGGGGTTTGTTCCTCTCGCTGCCTCTTGCTCTCTGGGTGACGAGGCAATTAAGTTGTGTTACCGGCTGGGGGCTAAGGAGGTCGACCCGAGGGAGCTCCCCGATCTCTCCGGTTTGGATTGGAGAGAGGCACTCTCCAGATGTGAGGAGAGCTTCCTTCCATGGCACGCCAGGTCATCGTCTGCACTTCACGCCAGTCCAGCCGAGCCTACGCTTCAAAAACAAAAACAAAACTCAGCCACTGCATCTATAACGGCTCAGATTTAGGAACATCCAAATGACTGCTGTGTTCCTTATTACATCTAAGAACAGAACACCACAATCGCTTAGACGCCATTCTACTCCAGCATATCAACAATGGCGGACTACTATGACGACGGCTGTCACAGCTTGCTCAGGGCGGGTCTTGTGTTGAAGCACGGCTGTCAATCACAATCGCGGGAGGGGCGTACGATCTTATGACGTCACAATATCGAACGGCTTGATTTCATAGATGGTCAAACATATAAGGAGATTAAAACAAAACCACTGGATGGATTTTAATCATGATAGGATGGTTGTGTACAGGCACTGCCAACAGACATTTCAGTGCAATCAACTTGTAAAAGTGCATGTACCATTATATGACCCCTTTAAGAGAGATCGAGAGGGAGGCTTATATCCAGGGCTTCCAATGCAATGCACTTGTGCATAATGATTAGGGATTTGGGATTATTTTCATAGTCGATTAATCTGTTGAATATTTCCTCGATTAATTGATTAGTTGTTTGGTCTATCAGAAAAATGTGGATCAGTGTTCAGGGAAAAGGCTTTAAAGGGGTCATATAATGGTAGGCTACATGCACTTTTACAAGTTGATTGCACTGAAATGTCTGTTGGCAGTGCCTGTACACAACCATCCTATCATGATTAAAATCCATCCAGTGGTTTTGTTTTAATCTCCTTATATGTTTGACCATCTATGAAATCAAGCCGTTCGATATTGTGACGTCATAAGATCGTACGCCCCTCCCGCGATTGTGATTGACAGCCGTGCTTCAACACAAGACCCGCCCTGAGCAAGCTGTGACAGCCGTCGTCATAGTAGTCCGCCATTGTTGATATGCTGGAGTAGAATGGCGTCTACGCGATTGTGGTGTTCTGTTCTTAGATGTAATAAGGAACACAGCAGTCATTTGGATGTTCCTAAATCTGAGCCGTTATAGATGCAGTGGCTGAGTTTTGTTTTTGAAGCGATATGCCCAAAGGATTGACGCGGGGATTCCCTCACGGGGATTCCCCACGATCGTCCATGCTTTCATGTTTACGCAAATCATTTCACACCAGACAGCTTTACAAACGAGAAAAAACGGATCGGTACCAACGTGTTACTGCTGAACCTCCAGAAGATGTGAGTGTAATGTTTTATTAACCTTTATATTAGTATTTATATTAATCTTTGCGAAATTTGCAAACCTTGCTGCAGGCTTCACGATGAATGCATCTAAGGTTTACACTCAGGGTACATTACAGCATGTTTTCTATGTACGACGTTCTCAATATAATTCATAATCCCACGTTTATAATGAACAACGCGTGGTTATTGTGTTACAAACGGTGTGCGCACAGAACAGAGGGGCGGGGTGAGCAAAGCTCATTATCATTTAAAGACACATGCACTGAAACGGCGTGCTGAAAACAGAGCTGTTTTTGACCAGGTAAAATTAGTGTTTTCTTACAATACTAATGAGAATTTTTTATTAAAGTATATTACAAACTTTTAATTTAGACCCTAAAGAATCATATTAGCTTGTACAAAAATGGCATTATATGACCCCTTTAACCTGGTGCAGGCTTGATTCCCCTTGAGTCTCTTGTACAGTTGGGTTTTGACATGCTCCCTACATTAAACCAGCTGCCTGTAATTAATAAAAAAAACCACTTTCTTTTGCATCGTTTTAATGATTTCCTGTTGCGGCTGCGATCAAGTTTCATTCGCGCGCAGCTTGTTTAGTAACTTAACGAGCGTGTGTTTTCTGCTACGTGTGTGCGCCGTTCTCTTTGTTCCGTTTGTGTGTGTGTGTGTGTGTGTCGGCGCGCTGCGCTCTCTGCTCAATGTTCTGCTCCATGTTTGCACTGGAAAAGCAAAGTCCGCTCAAATAACATGAAATTTAGAGGTGGATAAACGCAATGTAGAGGTGGATAAACGCACTTTGGAGGTGGGCAAATGCTATTTCCGAATTTTGGGAGGTGCGTAAACGGCGTTTACGTGTGTTTAGCCTCCACTACATCCCTGCATGTAACGAGTTACAGTTTAAATTATATATTTGGATGGCCTAGAGGAGAAGGAGGATGTAGTGGACGGCCCAGAGGAGGAGGAGGTGGTGGACGGCCCAGAGGAGGAGGAGGAGGTGGTGAACAGCCCAGAAGAGGAGGTGGTGAACGGCCCAGAAGAGGAGGTGGTGGTGGTGAACGGCCCAGAAGAGGAGGTGGTGGTGGTGAACGGCCCAGAAGAGGAGGTGGTGGTGGTGAACGGCCCAGAAGAGGAGGTGGTGGTGGTGAACGGCCCAGAGGAGGAGGAGGTGGTGGACGGCCCAGAGGAGGAGGAGGAGGTGGTGAACAGCCCAGAAGAGGAGGTGGTGAACGGCCCAGAAGAGGAGGTGGTGGTGGTGAACGGCCCAGAAGAGGAGGTGGTGGTGGTGAACGGCCCAGAAGAGGAGGTGGTGGTGGTGAACGGCCCAGAAGAGGAGGAGGAGGTGGTGAACGGCCCAGAAGAGGAGGTGGTGGTGGTGAACGGCCCAGAAGAGGAGGTGGTGGTGGTGAACGGCCCAGAAGAGGAGGTGGTGGTGGTGAACGGCCCAGAAGAGGAGGTGGTGGTGGTGAACGGCCCAGAAGAGGAGGTGGTGGTGGTGAACGGCCCAGAGGAGGAGGAGGTGGTGGACGGCCCAGAGGAGGAGGAGGAGGTGGTGAACAGCCCAGAAGAGGAGGTGGTGAACGGCCCAGAAGAGGAGGTGGTGGTGGTGAACGGCCCAGAAGAGGAGGTGAACGGCCCAGAAGAGGAGGTGGTGGTGGTGAACAGCCCAGAAGAGGAGGAGGAGGTGGTGAACAGCCCAGAAGAGGAGGTGGTGAACGGCCCAGAAGAGGAGGTGGTGGTGGTTAACGGCCCAGAAGAGGAGGTGGTGGTGGTGAATGGCCCAGAAGAGGAGGAGGAGGTGGTGAACAGCCCAGAAGAGGAGGTGGTGAACGGCCCAGAAGAAGAGGTGGTGGTGGTGGTGAACAGCCCAGAAGAGGAGGTGGTGGTGGTGGTTGGCCCAGAAGAAGAAGCAGGGGCAGTTCAGAAGTGGGAGTGGTGGAACACTTGCGTGGAACTCTTGGCTGTTCCTCTCTATATGCTATCAAGTGATCACTGTTGATTTTTGGTTTCATCACTCCTTGGCTGTCCACAAGATCCACACTTTTTCCTTCAATTGCCGTTATGGTGTATGGCCCAAGGTAGTTGGGATCCAACTTGCCCCCTTTTCTCTACTGGCTCCTAACGTTCACCCGCCACACTTTCATGCCCACATGAAAGGTTAAGGTAGCTTTGCCTTTGGTTTTTTTATTTTGTTTTGACTGTGTTGTGTTTGATAGCAGTCTGAAGAACTTGGTCGAGTTTCAGAATTTCCTCTGTAACCTCTTCCACAGACATATTCTCCTCAACACTGCTATCCACCTATAAAATGATTCTGATGTTATATGAACACACTAGAATAGTTGTTTTAATTATATTTAATTATATCCTCTATTTCTATAATATGTTTTTAAGTGTAACTTACCCTGTATTCCTCTGGTATTTGAGAGGGGTACCTCGCCTCTCTGCCAAACATTAAGAAGAACGGGGAAAACTTGGTAGTCATTTGGCGCTTTGTCCTTAAGCCGAACATGACTGCGTCCAAATGCTTGTCCCATTCATCAGGTCTGTTCTAGACCAATGTGGACAGTGCTCTAGAGAAAACAGAGATAATAATAATAACAAAGTACTTGTTAATCAGTATGTTTTTTAGGATATGATATGTGTATATATATATATATATACTGTATATAATGATACATATAGAAAGTGGAAATGGACATTATACCTCTGTATCGTCCCATTCATCCTCTCAACCAACCCATTTGTCTGCGGGTGGTAAGGGGCACAGAGGCTTCTTTTTATGTTCAGGGCCTGGCAAACATTCTTATTGATCTGCATCATGAAAAAATAAAGAGAGAAACATTTTTTAAACGGTCACAGGTAAAGTAAGATTAAACTGTATTAGCTAATGAGATATATAATGAACTACATATACCGTAAATGTTCGATATAAATAATTATTTATGCTTACTTCGTTCACAAACTCCTTCCCTTGATCAGTAAGAATGCGCTTGGGAGCTTCAAACTGGTAGAAAAACTTTAGAATGCACTGGGTCACTTCCTCCACACATTCTGTCTTTAAAGGGTATGCCTGTGTCCACTTTGTTAAATAGTCAATGAGTACACATATGTACTGGTTTCCAGTGGAAATGGTTTTTAGTTTTCCAATCAAATCCATGCCAATTAGCTCAAATGGCTGGGTTACTTTTGAAAACACAGAAAGCATTAGTAATTACATTTTTGTAACATTATCTTTAATATTTAGATTACTGTTAATAACAATTGTTGTCTATAAGTAAAAGACTATTTAAAAACAATACACATCAAATGTTACCTTTATTGGTGTGTACTCCACCTGCTGTTTTATTATTGCACCACTGGCCTGGCATGCCACACATTGACTCACCTGAAAGGGAAATCTTTTCAGTATTATCATTTTAACCGGCTGTGTAATTTGAAATGCTGTAAAACTCATGCACGAAAAAAATAAAAAAATATATATATTTAATGAGATCAATTAGAAATCGATAACAGATGTAATCTTTGCAACATGTAGAAGCTAAACAGTAACATGTTTAATAGTTTTGTACTAGCAGAAAACTTTAAAGAAGAAGATCAATATTTTTGTGAGACCAATAATATGAATATAAAATGTAGGTTCACACTGACCCACAAATCGATGTCCTCTGACATTCCCGGCCAGTAAAATCTTTTGGAGATTGCCTCTCTCGTTTTTTTCTGGCCACAGTGTGCCCCTGCACTGCTGGCGTGAACATCCACAAAGACTTCATTTGCCTCTTTTTCGCCACACAGTACTTTTGCCTTAAGAGACTGAGGTGTCCCTCTGTACCTTACACAGTACAACTGGTCATCTGTAATAAGTCAAAGAAATCTGTTATGAGTTGTAAGCTATAGTTATGTATTCATGAAACTGATATTTGCTAATATTGCACTAGAACATGGTCAGCAAAATAACATTTGTATATATTTTAATCTAAACTTTATTTAAATAAAAATCTATAACAAATAATCAGGTTCCAGTTTGGGAGGCAGACACCATCTTCACATAAGAGTAGGCTTAAGACTTTCCTCTTTGATAAAGCTTATAGTTAGGGCTGGCTCAGGTGAGCGTTGAACCATCTCTTAGTTATGCATGTTACTAACTCCACTTCTTCCCTCTAGGGTAGTCTTGTGTTTTCTTGTCTATCTCCTCTGTCCTTCTATTGCTCTCTGCAGGTGTTTCTGGCTCTGGAGCTGTGGGGTCTGGGTCTGTGGTTGCAAGGCTCCTGCTGCTCCTGGGTTCCTGTTCAACATCCACTCCTACAATCATTATTATTTTGAAGGCGAGCTGTCTCTATTTCCGGTTTTAGACTTTCTTGTGCAATTTTCATTGCACAAGTTGGAAAATGGAACAAGTTGGTGCGCTAAATGTCATTGCAAGTCTTCATTCAATGCATCGTTTAGGCAGCATCGGCTCTGGAAAAATGAACTCACACTGTTCAATATACATTTGCATTATCGCAAGTAGGACATTAAAATTAGGAAATAACTCCTAAACTGGGGTGCGTTTCCCGAAAGCATCATTAGCCAACTATGGTCGCAAGTTCCGTCGTTATCAGCATAGTTCAATGAGTCGGTGTTTCCCGAAACCATCGTTCCAATGAACATTCGCAAACAGCATCGCAAAGTTGTGTGGTTGGAGCGACAGCTCTCGAGCTGTGGTTAGAAGAAGAGTTTCTAGATTGCATGACATGTGGACTTAAATCCTTATCTTGAGCAAAATAAGCAAGCTGACATTCAGTACAACCTGTGTCTTTAATTTAGAATACATACAAATGGCATTTACGTCTTTTAGTTTGTCCAGAGATTTAAAGCACCTTTGTTAGAGACTGCGCATGTGCGAACGTGCTCTACTATGTAAGAACGAGCCTATGATTTAATCTGGAAATAAAGCAAAATAACTGAGAAAAATGAGAAATAGTCCTCAGATGCATGTCTGTAATTTATATCAAAACATCTAGCATTAATTCGATCCCAAACAGCTTAATTAAAATAAGTTATTACTCCACCACATGCGTGACTTCATAAACCAACACGGTTGAACGACCAATTTGCGCACCCCTGGCTGTTTAAACCAGTTGGGAAAATTCCATTCCTTTTTATATAAAATTATCGCCTGGAATTGAGTGGGATTCATGTCCACAAAAGTTGGTAAAGACGAAACAATGTCAGAATGTGATCAGAATTGGCCCCAATCAGTCAATTAAGCTATAGGCCAATGAAAGTAGACTTGGTGAGGTAAAAAAAAAAATCATGTGCATATAGTTCATATAGGCCCATACAAATGTACACATGTGATTGCAGCTCTGCCATATATGTATAGCATATGCACACACACACACACACTAAGTGTGTGTATATAATAATAATAACAATAATAATAAACTTTTAGAATACTGCATTTTATGGGTTGTACTGGCCATCTAAAGGTATTTTAAGAGGTAAAAAGTACTAGGTGAGTTATAATCAGTCAAATATAATTCTTCTGAAGGAAATCAACTAATTTCAGGGCAGAAATAACCTTTCAATCAATAAGTAGAGGCTTCAATCACTTTTTGGCAGGTGAAATGTTGCATTATAATGGTTGTATTGCCCATCTAAAGGTATTTTAAGAGGTAAAAAGTACTAGGTGAGTTATAATCTGTCAAATATAACCCTCATGAATATAATCAACTCATTTCAGGGCAGAAATAACCTTTCAATCAATAAGTAGAGGCTTCAATCACTTTTAGGCTTCAATCACTATTACCACAGACATAAGCTGATGTTTATTTGCACGTTATTTCTGTTTGATCCATATAAAAGCAGCTGTAGTCGTAAAGAGACTGGGCAATACAGCTTTAACACGCTGCGCGCGCTCCCGCGGACGGCAATCAATTTTCGGCACGACACCTGTAACACCTGACTGGACTTCGGTGTGCTCAAATGTGTGCGCGCTGCAGTTGCTAGGAAACACAGACGCTCGCGGACATGGATTTCTGTCGTGCGGGTCAGCTTCTGTTTTCGGTTTAACTGCGTTGCTTTTACAAGCGTTGATTGTTTTATTACTGCGTTGCAAATAGATAATTTCTATTACCCTATAATATAATTTCTATTAAATACACTGACAAATAAAATAAATTGTTAAACTCAAACTTCAGATTTACTGGGGCACATCAGATTTAGCATGTGCCCCAGTAAAAGGGATCTAGCAACGCCCCTGCTGTGTACTGTATCTTTACTTGAGAAGCCAGAACCCCTTTTAGATTTAATAGAAAATATAATGAACCATTTATATTACGTAAAAATGTATACGAATTTTGGTAGATTTAAAATGCTAATAACCATGGAAATGCATCATTACAGTCTGTAAATATCTCTCAACAACACAATGCAATCAGTAGTAAGACTTCCTGTTAATAAAGTATCTGGTAAGAATCTATTCTATATTACCAATGCATTAAATCACATTACACATTAATATAAATAAATGAAACAAATTAAGTGATGTCTCATGTCTGAAGTCAAGGACAGGCGTCCAATGACATTGTAACCAATGACATTTGAGGTTATTAAAACAGTAAGTCCCGCCCCTCGACTGCCAAAAATAAACGTGTTCGAGCCAGCGAGCAAAAGCAGCAGGCGAGTATGGCAAGCCAAGTGGTTCAGAATTACGCTATAGAAATAACGCGCGCTCTGTGCAACCAAAACGCGTTTTTTACACCATCATATGGCGAGATGAACGGCGTGAAAAGCGGCGCTTTCCATGCACACTAAACACTTTCCATGCACACTAAACACTTTCCATGCACACTAAACACTTTCCATGCACACTAAACACTTTCCATGCACACTAAACACTTTCCATGCACACTGTATTTCGCACGTTTTTTACGGTTTTGTAATTACAATGGCGTATTTTGCGCTGTCAGATACGGTTTAAAACGCCGTATTTGATGGCGTTTGGCTGTAAACGCGATTAATCTATAGCGTAATTCTGAACCACTTGGAGATCAAGCGCGAGAGCGTGGGGAATGATCACGCAGGGTTTAAATGAGCTCGCGAGTTCCCGTTTCCTTGCGTGTAGATCTGTTATCCTCTCGCGAATGTCATTTACTGCGCGCGCCAGCATCAGTTGTGCACTCCGTTAATTTTGTCATTGATTTTCTGCCATACTATTATCAAAGTTTAACAATAACTAAATCAGCTATTATGCACAGCTGAGTGAACAACACAGGTTTACTGTGTGTGTGTGTGTGTGTGTGTGTGTGTGTGTGTGTGTGTGTGTGTGTGTGTGTGTGTGTGTGTGTGTGTGTGTGTGTGACGCATAAGGTGGTTTTCTGCTGCTTGCAAACGAACTCTTTTGAGGAGACAGTGGATTTCCATTAAAGCAACACTAAGTAAAATTTTTTACCTTAAAAATAATGTTTCCAAAATCGTATCAGTGGTTCATCAAGTCGTAACAGGGTGAAAGGCACTTCTGGATCCGCTTTGCGTCTCTATAGCCCCTTTCACACAGCGCTTTGAACCCGGGAAATTGCCGGCAAATTGCCAGAGCGCCTTCTGTGTGAACGCAAACTCGACCCGGGATTTATGCCGGGATCGATGCCGTGTTGGGGACCTAGTAACATTGCCGTGTTCAGTCCCGGAACGCGCGCTGTGTGAACAAAAGCCGTAATAATGCCGTGTCGTAGTGATGACGCTGAAGCCGGGCTCGTTCTCCAGCTGTGAAACGGTACGTAATGCGCAAGTTTATGATCGAATCAGAGAAAAAAATGCACAAGCGTGGTTTTTCATTAAGCAAACTTAAGACGCTGCTGAGATTACAAGTCACATCGATGTCACGTGTCTTTACGGCATTTTTACGGGTTGTGTGTGAACGCACTCTCTGATTCCGGAAAATCACTGGCAGTGTGAATGAACCAAAATCAAACGAACCCGGGTCAAATCCCGGGTCACTTTATCCGTGTATTTTCCGGAATCTCTGTGTGAAAGGGGCTTATATCTGCTATAACCACACTATGCAAGTTTGTCAAACCGGGTCGCGTTTCTGTAGTTCGAATGAGACATAAGAGACACTACAAATCTGACTTGCTTTATGTCAAGCGTTACAATAGTCATTATTTAGTTTTTCTTCGTTTCTGATGTCGCAATACATCCTACTTTCATGAAATCATGCAACATACTCTACCTTGTCTGTGGACATCGTTCATTCCAACGCCGGTGCTGGATAACAGTGAGCGTGCGTGCGACGGTAGACTGCGGGCGGCTAAATTATTTACGACAGCGGTAATGGACAATTCTGCTTCCAACCTGTAGGGCGACCGAAGAGGAAAAGTTCCTTAGTGTTGCTTTAATTTGTTGTCCTGATTCCACACGCTATGCGCGAATACACTTGTAACGATTGAGTGCGAATCAAACACAGAGGAATCTCCCAGGTGATTGTTCAAACACAATTCCACACAGAACTCAACATTCCAGACCCCAAATCACCAATCCAGAGCCATAAAATCCAGGCTTCAGCCAGGCTACACTAAGAACTTTTATGGCCATCCAAACGGAATAACTTGTCAATGTGAGATGGTTTGGAAAAGAATGATTGGTTCAGAGATGGCACAGCTCAGTGCCCGATCAAGATAACAGCAGAAGTTGCTGGATCCCACGACAGATACACAAAACAGACCTCCTTCTTCTTAAGGAACTTTGAATGACCCAGAGTTAAAATCTCTTCAAGCCACAGAGACTGAGATTTTACCTATAACAATACATAAAATCATCCCAAAACAATTCTCGATGGACTTACAAATCAAACATTGTGCAACTACATAATTCTATATTGTGTCTACCACTTGTATGTGTGTCTAATAGGCTTAGATGCCATATAAGTCATGATTACTTATAACTATTAGATGTTTGAATGAAAGTGTGTCTCGTTTCCTATCAGTACGATCGTATGTTCTTAATTCAAAAGATGGCTTGATTGAAATCTGTGTAAAATGTTTTGTATTCTTATAATAGTAATAATGTCTAAACTGTGGCCTTTTTACTATCTGCTAGTGCTGGAGAGTAAGGAGATCACAGATAAGCATGATTTACGATAAGAAGTGAAGAGAACGCCACCTCCTAAATAAAGCCAGTGTCTAATTGGTCAGATCTCTTCCAGGAGGCTG
>NC_138730.1:1026738-1251738 GCF_965113295.1 Leuciscus leuciscus
CTATACGGTCCGATCATCGAGCTGCGACTGCTCACACTATACGGTCCGATCATCGAGCTGCGACTGCTCACACTATACGGTCCGATCATCGAGCTGCGACTGCTCACACTATACGGTCCGATCATCGAGCTGCGACTGCTCACACTATACGGTCCGATCATCGAGCTGCGACTGCTCACACTATACGGTCCGATCATCGAGCTGCGACTGCTCACACTATACGGTCCGATCATCGAGCTGCAACTGCTCACACTATACGGTCCGATCATCGAGCTGCGACTGCTCACACTATACGGTCCGATCATCGAGCTGCGACTGCTCACACTATACGGTCCGATCATCGAGCTGCGACTGCTCACACTATACGGTCCGATCATCGAGCTGCGACTGCTCACACTATACGGTCCGATCATCGAGCTGCGACTGCTCACACTATACGGTCCGATCATCGAGTTGCGACGGCTCACACTATACGGTCCGATCATCGAGCTGCGACTGCTCACACTATACGGTCCGAACGTCGAGCTGCAACTGCTCACACTATACGGTCCGAACGTCGAGCTGCGACTGCTCACACTATACGGTCCGATCATCGAGCTGCGACTGCTCACACTATACGGTCCGATCATCGAGCTGCGACTGCTCATACTATACGGTCCGATCATCGAGCTGCGACTGCTCACACTATACGGTCCGATCATCGAGCTGCGACTGCTCACACTATACGGTCCGATCATCGAGCTGCGACTGCTCATACTATACGGTCCGATCATCGAGCTGCGACTGCTCACACTATACGGTCCGAACGTCGAGCTGCGACTGCTCACACTATACGGTCCGATCATCGAGCTGCGACGGCTCACACTATACGGTCCGATCATCGAGCTGCGACTGCTCACACTATACGGTCCGATCATCGAGCTGCGACTGCTCACACTATACGGTCCGATCATCGAGCTGCGACTGCTCACACTATACGGTCCGAACGTCGAGCTGCGACTGCTCACACTATACGGTCCGATCATCGAGCTGCGACTGCTCACACTATACGGTCCGATCATCGAGCTGCGACTGCTCACACTATACGGTCCGAACGTCGAGCTGCGACTGCTCACACTATACGGTCCGATCATCGAGCTGCGACTGCTCACACTATACGGTCCGATCATCGAGCTGCGACTGCTCACACTATACGGTCCGATCATCGAGCTGCGACTGCTCACACTATACGGTCCGATCATCGAGCTGCAACTGCTCACACTATACGGTCCGAACGTCGAGCTGCGACTGCTCACACTATACGGTCCGATCATCGAGCTGCGACTGCTCACACTATACGGTCCGATCATCGAGCTGCGACTGCTCACACTATACGGTCCGATCGTCGAGCTGCAACTGCTCACACTATACGGTCCGAACGTCGAGCTGCGACTGCTCACACTATACGGTCCGAACGTCGAGCTGCGACGGCTCACACTATACGTGTGAAATATGTGTGATAACCCGGGGTGCGCCTATAGACGATATCATGTATCCAGAGATATTGTCAAAACAAGCATCAGCTATCAATATCAAGATGATTTAGCATTTCCAATTTATGTATTAAATTATTATTATTAGTATTTTATTATTAGGGAAGGCCAAGGCTATACTTTATTATTAAATTGATAGGCTATTAAAATTAAATTGCCACGCAATAATTGCATAGCGCATCACCGCATAACCGACACACTGTGAGGATAATATAAGATTACATAGAAGCTTACTCCTCCTTATGGAAAATTGTCTAAAACATTTAGGTCGATTACAATAAATTATAGGCATATATTTAATTATTAACAGTCTATAATATGTCCGAACACTGCAATAATTAATCAATGAAAATTAAAAACAGCTTTATTTCAAAAACATTGTTTAACAAATTAATAAACGAGGCAAAAGTGTACATCACAGGTGGCTTGGAAGACATGGGTATCGTTTATCCATTTTGCAACACGAACTGGAGGAAAGCAACAGTAATTTGTAGTTTGCTTGAACTACAGAACTTTTTTTTTTTTTTTTTTTTTTATTGCTGCAGATGAAACTTCTGTTTTGGCGCAGGCGCAGTGAGGGGGAAAACACTGAGTTTAGGGCGATCGGTTCGTAGCTCTGCTTCAGCTGTGTGATATAGCCAACATTTCTAACATGCCAGAGATTCTTACGACCATCCGATTGCCGGTCGGGAGAGGTTAATCGCCTCTCGTTTCCCTCTGTACACTGCACGAACTCTGCACGACACACAACGCACGACAAAGCTGAAAATCGTCCCGACTCGAAAAAGAGTCGCCCAAGTCAGAATTTGGCTCAAAATCGGACGAAAATCGCACAGTGTATGCCCGCCTTAAGCCAGCAGAAGTGCTATACGACCCTGTGGTTTCAGTGTTCACCGAGACTGATGATATTCACCTGTCCTGTTCTGCATCAGGACATCAGCTCACTGACAGGGTCACTGAACCTCTGCTTTGTGAGACCAGGTCAGGGCGTACTTTGACTCATACATTTATTATGACACCAACATGTCCTATTCCGTTGATAGGAAGAGATTTAATGTGTAGTTTGGGCCTGATGTTGATAGCCAATTCTGGGGGAATTAAAATAGTTGAAAACGAACAAAGTTGTTTGTTAGAAACTCCAAACTGGGCTTATGAATGGGGCGTCCAGCCTTAAATGCAGTCCCTTTAAAATGATGGGCAACATATAAATATGACGTGGGGTTAACTGCGGATTGTGAACCAGTGACGATTGTTCCAAAGTCTGATTACAGATCGTGTCAACAACAACACGCCAGTGTTCCAGTCAATACATAAAGAAGGGATAATTGTGCCATAACTCTCCTGTGCTTACATTATTTACATTAAATCTCATATTTAATGTAATTTAAACTGTAATGCAGAGTTAAAGATAGAATAAATACAAATGGTTGTTTCATAAGACACTACTAGCTATAGAGTATTTAAAATATATTTAAGCAACAAGGGCATAGTGTTTTGAATAGCATGTAACCTATGTGTTATTATTATTATTTGTTTAATTCGTTTAATTTTGTCCTTTATGAATACAAATAGACTGAAAATATCTGTAACTATTGTCTTTATTTTTTACACTCATAGTCTGTCTTATATAGTCTTCTTTGTTATTTGTTTAATATTTCTGTAATGTAGCATTTATTCGTTCATGAATGACTCAAATATATGAATGCAGATGCACTGCTGAAATGTCTATTTAAGAGGTTTTAAACAGGATTTAGAGATATATATGTGGTATAATATCCCGCTCGAGTGCAGTAGGTGTCGGTGTGCAACTGTTCAGCTCCAAACCCTCCTGTAAAACACACGAAGAAGAGGAAAACGAAAGTAACAGCATCTGGAACTCGTTTATAACCGTTGCGTCGCACAGAACAGGCCCTGAGAGAGGCGGACGACACTTCCCACGCAGAACATGTGATTTATTACAACAAACTTGACGGGAAATGTGCGAATCTGCACGCAAACTGTGACCCATGTGTACGAGCGTTCTGGAGACGGAGCAGTTTGGCGACACCGATGACGGACGAACGGGTTTATAAGTCTGAATATGTTTTGGCTTTCGGGCGCACGTACACTTTTAGTAAGGATCCTACGCACAGTTTTATAAATGTGAGCCCTGATACCAAAACCTGTTGCTCACTGGATTTGATCTGATCTGATCTGATCTGATCTATGATCCAGAAAACATTTCTCCAGATTTAGCACAATTCCTCCAAATCTAATAACACTCGCGGCCATTTCTGTGTTTAATCCACAATCCATCGAGACCAGGAAGAGATTCTGAGAACGACGCGCGCGGACTGACAACAAGCGTTACTGAGTTTAACATACTTATACATTCTCTTCTTAGTGGACAAGACTGCAAGTAAGTTTAACACATTCTCCATTAAAGTCATTTGTAATTATTAGGAACTTCATATTGTATATTAAGCGAGATTTAAATGTGAAGTTACAGAAGCCCAGCTAACACACGACGTCGCAGTTACGTAACAGTTACGTATTTATGTTAGCTGGGAGGCCTGTTCTTCTGCTACTCCGAACAGACGAAGAATCTGCCAGAAATTACAATCTTTTGAAGTTGAAACGCAAAAAAAAAGTTTTAATTGAGAAAGGGTTAATGAACATGAATATGTTTTTCAAAGTTTTCTCCCATTTCCTCTTCAGTTTTAGGCTGTTGTTTTTGTGATGTGAAATCGAAAGTATTATTGAAGCAGACATTTACAGTAGACAGAGATGAAGCCTGACGTCAATGAACAACAATCTGCTGTTATTAAACTGAATATTTCACTTCATAGCAATTATGATTAGTAGTTATACAGTATGTCTATTATAATTCTGCTTACTTTTACTCAATCAGTTATTTTAGGATCATTTAAAAGTAATGAAATCAATCATCATTGTGAACTTGAAGTAATGATTAAATGACAAACGTTTCAACAATTAATAAAGATTGGGTAAATATGATTGTAAAATGATATAAAACTGTAATAGAGAATATAAAAATTCAGGTTCAATTTTCCCACTCAAAGTTTTAAACACAATTTCTGTTCCCCAATGCATTAATATTTAGAGTCAGTTAAACTCATTAAACAATCAGAAATGATTAAGACCATTGGGTTATTTTACATGGCAATATATTTGTCTGTAACTCACTTTATTTTCTAGATAGTTTTTGCTGTTGCTGTTGTTGATGATAACTCAGCATTCTTCATTATTGTCTTAAATAAGATGTTCTTCATCTGTGTAAAATGGTGTCATTTCCAGGTGATGCTGAAGGATTGAGTGTTTTCAGAAAGCAGTGCTGATCAGTTTTCAGTGTCAGTTTAGCTGCAGTATGTCAGAGGAAAGAGGAAAGGACTCTCTCTCTCAGATGAGTCTCTCAGAGAAACACAGGTAAGACTGCGTCTGTTTTCAGTAGTTTAAACATTAATAACCATCTAGATTAGTGGTTCTCAAACTGGGGTACGTGAGGAGACAGAAGGGGGTACGTGAACAAAATACTGAGTTTTGCCATTCATTTAATTCTACTCCATCTTAAAAATAACATTAAAACTGAGCATGCATTTCTATCAGGTAAAATGTGTTAAATACATGACACCCGATCAAATGACCTCATCTTCACGGTCAAAGCTGACTGCATTCACACAAGCCGTGTGCGTATGATACTGTAGGTTTGCTGCAGATTATACTGCCTTGGCTAATCACGCTATACTGCCGTTCTCAACAATGTAGCTACCTGTGTAAAAGTGGGGATTTAGTACTTACTAGCACGAAGAACAAATATAGACACTAGACTGTGCATTGAGATCGACTTAATATTCTCTCTTGGATACAGACACATACCCTGCGTGAGTTCCTGTGTTTAATGTTGATCACATATTATACAAATATCCACACGACTGCAAATGTGACAGTGATTTTATACAACAGCTCAACAAACAAAAGCTATTGATATTAAGTGATGATCAAAAAAACAGTATTGTCAGTATTTTTTGCAACAAAATAATCTCTCCAACGAGAGCCACAGCAGTGTTTGTGAACCACTGATCTAGATGCTGAATTACTCCAAATAAATGACTTCAGTTTTTAGATCATACAATTATTGGCAGACATTAGGAAACAACTATACACTTAATTTAATTCTAGTATGATAACACAACTGTGTCGCACAGACATTTCTGCTCTCTATTTCTGTCAATAAACAAAAACGTGACATGTTCTCTTAAATTAGAGTGAAGTATTTTTTAACATATTTAATCTCTCTCATGTATATTAAAGAAATCGTTAAACTAATGTGAGCCAGTAAATAAAATGATGGTTAACTATAAAACAGTAAATTGTGTGAGTGTGTGTATTTCTGTGGAGGATTAGATAAAGACACAGATGTGTTTCACACACAGTTGATCCTCCTTTACTAAAGTGTTTTCTCTCTCTCTCTGTTCTTTGTGTCATCAGTGTAAGATCAGGCTCACATGTGTCCAGCTCTGTGTCTCTGAAGAGTGATCGGTCTAAAGATATAGGACCAAACTTCAGTGAGAAAACACCATCATCTAATGAAAGGTATTTTGTGTGTTTACATTACATTATAGGGTTGTATTATTTGTCTACAGTGGTTTATGTGATTGAACTTGACTGAATAAAACTATAAGCCACAATAAAACTCAATTCCTGGGAACCTTATGAAACTCATTCCAGTTACACAATTACACAGAAAGCCACAAGGAGACACAAATACACTATGGAAAATAGATCATGAAACTAAACTTATATATGTTTATCCATCCGACTGTAGTCATAAATGGACAAATGCACATCTATACTGCATTTAATTACTATTTGCAACATTAAACCTTTTCAAATGAGACTAAAGTATCTCCTGTAGTAAAGTGTTTTCTCTCTGTTCTTTGTGTCATCAGTGTAAGATCAGGCTCACATGTGTCCAGCTCTGTGTCTCTGAAGAGTGATCGGTCTAAAGATATAGGACCAAACTTCAGTGAGAAAACACCATCATCTAATAAAAGGTATTTCATGAGTTTCTAATTTTTTCACAAGTGTTTAAAAGTTGTATCAGTGAATATCAATCATGAAACATTTTTAGATCCAATATTTATCATTATTTATCATTGAATCATTTATCATGATATTTATTATTGAATACTCTGATAAATATTTGATCTGATAAATATCAGAGTATTCACAGCTAATGCTTTTTCTCTTTCTGTGAAATTTTGCCTGGAAAATCAGTATTTATTTGATTTATTTGATTACAGGCTTCAGTATGAGACATTAGACTCAGACGTTCAGACTCACAGGAACCACGAGAATTTCAAAGACAATCTTCTAGGAATCTTCCAGGTAGGAAAACACATTTTTATAAATGTTTAATATTTACAACAAACAAATATGTTATTGAACAAAGACATTTTATTTAATTCCTCCAGATCCATTTTTTCCTTTGAAGCTCTTATACATTTTTTTTTTTTCTATTTGTTAAAAATATCAGCTGGTTAACATGTTAGTCTTTTAACTGGATTTTTTTTATAGATATTATAGTTATTGAATAAATTGTGTTGACCAAATGTAGATGTACAATTTGGTTTAAATTGTGTCTTTTCTCTTACTTTTGTTTGTAGGATCTTGAGAGCAAAATAATCACATTTCTGAAGAATGAACTGGAGAAGTTTAAGAAAATATTACAAAAAGAGAACACACAACACTTTGTGAAGGACTTTATTGAGAACAGATCCAGTATCAAAGAAGCAGCTCTTGATCTCACACTACATTACCTGAGAGAGATGAAGCAAGATGAAGCTGCTGATGCTCTAGAAGGTTAGAGACTCATGATCATCTGTCAGATTGTCTCTTATAAATGTAGGAGAGAAAATGAAGACTAAAACTATCTATTTTCTGTTCCTGTGTTTAGATGAGCTGTTCTTCATTCATCAGCTGAAATGTGGCCTAAAGAAGAAGTATCAGTGTGTGTTTGAAGGAATTGCGAAGCAAGGTGACTCCACACTTCTGAATAACATCTACACAGATCTCTATATCACTCAGGGTGGCAGTGAACAGGTCAATACTGAACATGAGGTGAGACAGATTGAAGTTGCTTCCAGGTGTCATGAAGCACAAGAGATACAGGTTAAATGCACAAATTTGTTTGAAGCTCCTGAACAAGACGAGGAGATCCGAACTGTACTGACAAAAGGAGTCGCTGGCATCGGGAAATCAGTCTCTGTGCAAAAGTTTGTTCTGGACTGGGCTGAAGGAAAAGAAAATCAAGATATCAGCTTCATATTTCCTCTTCCATTCAGAGAGATGAACTTAAAGGAGAAAGAAAAACTAAGTTTGATGGACCTTATAACTCAATTTTTCCCAGAGACAAAAGGACTGAACCTTACAAGAAGGAATCAATTCAAAGTGCTGTTCATCCTTGATGGACTGGACGAATGTCGCCTTCCTCTGAAGTTTGATTGTAATGAGACGTGGAGTGATGTGTCGTCACCAGCCTCTCTGGATGTTCTCCTAACGAACCTCATGAAGGGAAATCTGCTTCCTTCTGCTCTCATCTGGATCACCACCAGACCAGCAGCTGCCAGTAAGATTCCTCCTGACTGTATCGACCGGCTGACAGAGATACGAGGATTCAGTGACGCACAAAAGCAAGAGTACTTCAAAAAAAGATTCACTGATCAGAATCAGGCCAACACAATCATAGATCACATTAAACAATCAAAGAGTCTCTTTATCATGTGCCACATCCCAGTCTTCTGCTGGATTTCAGCCACTGTTCTCCAGAACATTCTGGAGGAGGAAAGAAATAATGATGTGAAAAACACTCCGGCTGATGAGATCTCTAAAACACTGCAGGAATCATACACTGAAGACTCTCCCAAGACTCTGACACAAATGTACACACACTTTCTCCGCTTCCAGATCCAGCAGAGCCGCCGAAAGTATGATGGAGAATACACACCAGATGTTTCCTGGGATAAAGACGCCATCCTTTCACTGGGGAAACTGGCATTTCATCAGCTGGAAAGAAACAACCTGATCTTCTATGACACAGACCTGGAAGCCTGTGGTATTGACGTCTATAAGGCATCAGTGTACTCAGGCATGTGTACCCAGATCTTTAAGAAGGAAACAGGGATCGTTCTTGGTACCATGTACTGCTTTGTTCACTTCAGCATTCAAGAGTTTATTGCAGCCCTTTATGCACATCTGTTTCTAGACATCAACAAGACAAGTGTGTTTGATCATGAGTCTACAGAACAGGAAAACAGAAATGAAACCATGATTGATTTGCTCAAGACCCTTTATTCATATCTGATTCTAGACATCAACAAGACAAGTGTGTTCCTTCATGAGTCTACAGAACAGGAAAACAGAAATGAAACCATGATTGATTTGCTCAAGACTGCAGTGGACAAGGCGCTCGAGAGTGACAATGGACACCTGGACCTTTTCCTTCGCTTCCTCCTCGGTCTGTCACTCCAGTCCAATCGACGACTCTTACGAGGTCTGTTGACACAGCAAGACGGCAATGACCAGAGCAACAAGGAAATAGTTCAGTACATCAAGCAGAAATTAGAAGATGATCTTCCTGCAGAGAGATCCATCAATCTGTTCTACTGTCTGAATGAACTGAACGACCAAACTCTGGTGAAAGAGATTCAGACCCACCTTAGCAAAGGAAGTCTCTCATCTGGTGACCTTTCACCTGCCCAGTGGTCTGCTTTAGCCTTTGTGTTGTTGACATCAGAGGAAAAGCTGGAGGAGTTTGAGCTTCAGAAATTCAAGAAATCAGACGAGTGTCTCATTAGATTATCGGCAGTCATCAAAACCTCCAGAAGAGCTCTGTAAGTCTTTTAATATATTTTGTCATGTTTTGCTCTCATCTGAAAAATGTCTTTATCTACATTACTCTATAGTGATTCCTCATCATGAACATGAACTTATCCCTGTAAAGCCTGGCATATGAAATAATAGTCTGAATTTTTTTTTTTTTTTTTTTTTGGAGACAGTTTATCAAACCTTTAGACAAAATATAAAATACCATGTAAACATGTTTGTCTTGTATCATATGATACACCAGACTTTAATGACTTGTATATAATTATATATTAGCTCATGTTCATACTTAAAAAATACATATTTTATTGATATACCCAAACTGGGGGGAAAGAATGTAATTTGGTACAGATGTTATTTATATTGCCAACAAGTAAGATGAAATTCTGAAAGGTTATAATATAAAACATTGAGATTTTTATAAAACAGGCTTAACCTGTTAAGCTGCAACCCCACTTTTGAAAAATCCCCAGAAATGACATACCCAAACTGAAACAGATACAGTTCAAGAACCCTTGTACTAAAAGCACAAGTATCTCATTTGAAAGCTGACAGCTGGCAGTTTATTGTAAATGTAGAATTAATTATTGTCATAATGAATTTTTTTTTTATAAATAGCTTCAAAGTTTTGTAAAGTTATTAGAAATTTATTTTTATGAAACATCCTCATGAAAATAAAATTGAAGTTGGCACTGTATCAATCTAGAAATGCACTGCAGCTAAAGCCACATGTAAAATCTGGAGATGATAAGTCTAAAACTCTGTATTTAGTTAAATGTTTTTCAAGATCATGTCATATGACTTTATTTTGATTAGACTCTAAAATGCAACTGATGTTTATTTTCATCTTCTAAAGCATCCATTCAGTCTATTGTCTCTATTCGGTTGTTAAGTCGTGACGTAACCACTCTCCGATAATTCTCTTTCCGGGTCCAAAGTCCAGGTCCTCTCTACCTACCTACCGCTTTCGCGAGTGTTTTGGTTATTATTGAGTGTTTTTACAATGCCGCAGTGCTGTGTCCCGTGTCCCGAGCTAACTCACTTCAACCTCGTAAATCTTCTTTTTCAATGATGCCAGGACTCTACCCTTAATTATGCCATCTGAGTGATGAGCTACACTAACCACTCTGTTGGTGTTAAAGGAATTTAAACCCTTTTTGACCGCCAAGGATGCCTCACTAAGAAGGACGTGATCGTAAATAAATTTACAGGTTCCACCATTGTTATTTCTGGACGAGAGGAGCGCTTGGACCCGGAAAAGGCTAAACGTCACGTGTGACGTCAGACTTAACAATCGGATTTTTTTGTGGTGCAAACGAGCCCCATTCAGTCTCAGTCTCTCCTAGACACATTCACACCTCTCCAGCCTGGTTATGGCTCTAAATATGCATTTCTTTTGTATGCATTATAGTTACTAACGACTGGCTATTCACATGCTATTCATAGGGTTTCAATCCCTAATTTCTTTTATCAAAGTTCTCACTTCAAATGCCCTTCTTGAATAAAGAAACATTTCAGTAAGCATTCCTATTTAGAAAAAAATCATAAAAGAATAACTGCTAACTTAGGTGGCAGGTGCACCTGGGCTAGCTAGCATGTTAGCTTAGCACACCATCAATACACGACCATTTATGAGATTAAAACCATGTTTGTGCTCCAAACTTACTTTATAACGCAAGTCGAGTGTTTTAAATAATCTTCTGTGATCTA
This sequence comes from Leuciscus leuciscus, assembly GCF_965113295.1. Lineage (NCBI taxonomy): Eukaryota > Metazoa > Chordata > Actinopteri > Cypriniformes > Leuciscidae > Leuciscus > Leuciscus leuciscus. The sequence continues at coordinate 1,037,865 of NC_138730.1, forward strand.
ATTTGGCTTCAGATAAAAAAATAAGACAGAAAATATATTATTTTATAGGATTCTGCACGATGATAAAGTCTATATCGATTAGCATTACATTATAAATATAATCTATTATTATGAAAATATCTGACATGGCTTGAAGAACACAGGCAAATCAAATATCATTGCAATCATGTTTATTGTCTTCAAAACATCTTTATCTGCATGTTACAGCGATCTCTGTGTTAGCTGTTTGTGTGTCCGTGACTTCCTGGAATGTCACATGATTATGGCTCTTCTTCATGTTCCATATATGGACTATTATTGTTCATATAGCGCCCTCAGGCTGCTGGTATGGATTGAAAACACAATAGATCAGAGTATGAAAGCGCTCATAATGATTACATCGACGCATTTGGGTATAAATTCAGTAAATATTATTCCTGTCTATAGAAATATGATGTAAATCTATGAGAATCTATCAATATTTCTCCAAATCTGCACATTTTTGAGCTAAAGCCCTGAGGGACGTTGTTTTGTCAAGCGCTGTCATGACGACAGCACGGAGTTTTTTTTTCTGAATGGACCAGCTGACGCTCATAATTCATATTAAAGGTATCGACGCATTTTTCCATTTCATAACTCCTGACACAAATGAAGACATAACTGTCACTATAAGTTTCTCAGAATACAATAGTTGTCAAATACTGAAACTTGAGTCTTATATCTTTTTAATGATGTATAGTTTGTCAATGTATAACATTTAATCTGATAGTAACTTTGAACTAAATAAATAAAAAAAACGCTTCAGTGCGCCGACGCACTGGTGCAGCTTAACAGGTTAAATAAAGTACATATATATTACCACATCATATATTAGTTGTCCCTGTCACGTGTCAGCGTTTGTTTGGACTTTCAGTTCGAGTTTTGCTTGGTTCCTGTTTGCCTTTGTTCTTTTCCCGCCACTTCTTTGTTTCTATGGTTACCGTCATTATCAGTTCAGTTGTGTCACCTGTTTAGTCATCATCGTCATTAGTGGTCGACCAATATTTCGGCCGATATTTGGCACTTTTAAAATTTCGGCATCGGCCGATACGTTTTTCTGATTGGCCGATGTGTTGGAAGCGGGACTTTTATTTTGACGGCGCTCCAGACTTTTATTTTGACGGGGCGGTGCTGAGAACACCAGCGCCTGATCATACAGCGCTCACTCACATTCTCCATCTTCATTAGTTTACAATCTCTGTCAGTCATATCTAATACTTTGTTTGACAGAACTGGTAAACAAAGAAAGTAAATGGTATGCGAAAAAGTGAAGTGTTGCTTTTATATTATTTGTTGCAGAAAAGGCAAACAATCAGGCTAAAATACTTTCTCATTTACTGTCAACATTCAGCAAATGCACATTTACATCATTTAAACAAATCTCTGAATATCTAATAAACATTTAATATCACAAACCTTGCAGATTTAATGGAATCCAGCTGTGATATCTTGTGAGGTGTGCATTTGTAGCCTGATAAACGTGTGACTGCGAGTGACGGTCGAGTGAAGTGAGTGAATGCAAACAGAAGATCAGCTTCACAGGAGACGTGATCGAAAAACTTTAAATCCTTCATATTAAAATATGCTGTGCTATATCTAGTTGCCCACTGTGTCATATTCATATAGTTTTCACTGTGTGCTGTATGTAATATTAGCGTTACCTTGTCTTTATTTGAAAAAATATGATTACCAGTGCGCATGATATTACCAGATTACTGAGTGCCCTGTTACAGTGTTTGCTTCCTTTTTATAACATATTCATATATTTTTAAACAATTACTTTATTTGTGAAAAATACTGTAATAGGATTGCAGATTCAAGAAGTTGCCATCTAAAGTATAAGCATGTTTATTTTAAAGATTTGTTTTCTAATTTATTTAAAATGTATAAAATATTGATTCAAATTAAACCAATATCGGTCGTCATCTATCTCACCTGTGTTCTGTTAATCAGTGTAATCTGTGTTTGTATTTAAGCTCCATTCTGTTCAGTCAGTCCTTGTCCGATCTCCGTCGTATTTAGTGTGTGTGAACCTTCTGCCCCTCTTCTATGTAACTGTATTATTTATATTGTGAGTAAATGTTTGCATTGGAACTTTTGATTCTCCTTCGTCTTCTTCTGCCTGCACGACACCGTGACAGTCCCTCTGTATCTCACAGTAATTAGACATTTGAAATACTTATTTTTATTAGTAATTCTGTTGTTTAATGTAATAATAATGTAATATAATATGTAGATTGAGAGATTTACAAATAAACATTTATCAAAAGCCTGTTGTATAATATTTGATGTACACATTTTAAGATGTTTTTTCTACAAAAAAAGTTCAAAATGTTTATTTTTTTCAGTTTTTTTTTATTTAGTAAATATTAAGTAAAATAAATTGTAAATGTAATTTCAGTAATTGTTATGGATGCTTTTTTACTATCTTTAAATTAATGATATATCACCCATTGATCACCCTGCTCTCTAAGATATCGGCATCAGTCGTCGGTTAAACTTTATCTTGAAATATTAAAAACAAACACAATTTCTTAGGTTCTTGGGTTTAAGTAATCTTAGCTTTACTTAAATCATTAAAGATTTAATATCAAAAAGACATGTGTACATGTGAATGAAGGCATTTTTAGTATTATAGTGAAATGCCTTTAACTTGCCATAAAAGTGTGATCTGTCTCATCTAATAGTGTCAGTGCAGTCAAGTCAATAATATTGTTGAATATTAAGTGTGTCCAACTAAGGAAGCCAGAGTCAACAGTGGCAAAAACCCAAACTCCATCAGGTGACAAAAATAGAGAAGAAATCCTATAGCCATAAAAATATTTTTTTCAAACATACTTCATTTTATCTATTAAATTTGTCACTGAATAAAAAATACTGATGTACAGGAAATAGTATTTTTGTAGATGAATGCTGTTTGAATGCATTGTATGCTGTTTATGTACAAAATTATAATGGAACGTATTTAATATTTGTACTTAGAAAATGTATTGTATGTGTTCCATCTAATTCTGTGTTGTGATTTATTTGTAGGTTAAATGATTGTAACTTAACAGAAAAAAGCTGTTCAGCTCTTGCTGCAGTTCTTGGATCAGACACCAATCTGAAAGAGCTGAACATGAACAATAATAATCTGCAGGATTCAGGAGTGAAGCTGCTCTGCACTGGACTGAAGAATATAAAGTGTAAATTGGAGATACTGAGGTAAGTTGAGCCACAGGAGTCACATGACTAAAGTAAGGTGCAATGACTGACAGGACGATCCCGGAGGCTAAAAGTTATGAATAAGAATTTGATGAAGTTATGAAGGTTTGTCTTTGTTCTATTGTTGTTGTGTTTTTCATTCAAAATAATAATGAGCCACAAACTAAGCAATCCAAAGATCTTTTATTTATTTGTTACAATGTGGGTATAGCATATCATCCTTCTTATCAATTTTGTTCATAAAAATCCAATGTTTAATATAAGTGAATTTATGATTGTACTATTTTATTATTTATTTAATACTAATGAACAACAAACTAAGAATTTGTTTTAAATTTAGGGGGAAATCCAAAGACCTTCATTTCTCAGTGTTACAATGGGGGTATACTATGCCATCTGTCTTATTTGTTTTGTTGATACAAGTTTGATGTTCAATATAAGCGAGGTTGTCATTGTGCCATTTTATTGTTGTGTTTTTTTCACTGAGTAATACTGAAGTGACATAAGCATTCATTTTGTGCTGCATTCATTTGGTGCTGCACTGTAATGCAAATAATTGCAGGGGATTATAATATTTTGTGGATAAAGTATTTTCTATATATGTATATTCTATATAAGTTAATTGTTCTGTTTTTGTTTATAGTAATTTATAATTTAGTGATTTAATCGTTATTTGCATACCTAGTGTTGAGTCAGAATTCAGATGATTCTGTTAGAGCTGGTAAATCTGCCACAGAAAGGAGGGGGAGATCTGGTAGAAATCACTTATCTTAATATTTTATGTGACAGGATTAATGTATTTTAGTGCTTTTGTGGGAGCTGTGTATCTTTGATTCTGCTTTCAGCTTTGCAGCTAGTCTCGACTAAACACTTCCTGTAGTTTATGAGTGTTTTACACCACTGTGAAGGTATTTTGGTCCGTTTGTCTCACTCATCCTTGCAAAGCTGCTTCAGCTCAGTGACATTTGTAGGCTTTCCAGCATGAGCTATGTTTCAACTCCTTCCACAGCATTTTAATGAAATTGAAGTCTGGACTTTATTGGGCCATTCCCAAACTTTAATTTGATAATTTTCCGACCATTTTCAGGTTGCTTGTTGTGGATCATTCAGATCCTAGACTTTCAGAGCTGTACAGTTTTAGATTATTGCAATCTTGAAAGAGATGTTGACATCTAACATATTAAAGTTCTCTGAGCCTTTTGTTTGCCTCCATATTCAAGTGTCAGTTTTTGCAACTGACTTTCAATACATTTGTACAAAGAATAAAATAAAATTCAGTTTACGGATTTATATTGTTCAGGTTTAACTGATTAATCAGCTGAATGTTTTCCTCTCTGTTCTAGACTCTCTAACTGCAGTGTGACAGAAGAAGGTTATAAAGCTCTGGCTTCAGCTCTGAGATCAAACCCTTCACACCTGATAGAGCTGGATCTCACAGGAAATGATCCTGGACAATCAGGAGTGAAGCAGCTCAATGATTTACTGCAGGATCCAGACTGTCAACTGAAGACACTGAGGTGAGACAGGATCAAATAATTAACTAAATTAGCTATATGCAGGCTAAATATTCATAACTAGTATATTATTTTCGTTATATAATAAGTTGGACAATTTGTTGCATCAAAATGATCAAGATCAGCTCAGATGCTGCAGGTTCTGTCATGATGATGATAACCGTCAACACAGTTTAGTTGTGATACGAGTTACAGGTCAAATAGACATTATGGGTCAGTATATGTGCTGACATTCAGGAGTATACCTTGATAATTAACAATATTAGATTTCCATCAAGCCCAGATTCACTGCATCTCTCTACAGCAGGTCTATGAGTCTCCAGATGTCCACAAACATGCAGTTTCACAAGCCAGTTTTCTCTGTGCTGATGTTTCTCACTCCTCCTGCTTTAAAGACAGAAAGATCTTAATTTCACACTCTGTATTCATACTGAAAATCATGATCTAGTGAGCTTTTGCCCTTCTGCTCTGTGAGACGTTTCTGTTCTTATGAGTTTGCTTTAGGATTGAGTGTTGCTCTAGTTTCTTTTAAATATATATTAATTTGTGTATTTAGGCAAGGCAAGGCAAGTTTATTTATATAGCACATTTCATACACAATGGCAATTCAAAGTGCTTTACATAGAAGAAATTAAAATAAGAAAAAGAAATAAGAATAATTAAAACAGTTTAGAAAAATTAAATAAAATACAGAACTTTTAAAAATAAAAAAAGAATATTATTATAGATCTTTCCTTCAAAGGATTCCCTTAAGACTTAAATATTTCCTTCTTTTAACCTTCAATCTTCTTACGACTTCCATCTATCAACTTTCCTTTAACTTTCTTTTCTCCCTCATTTACTCACACGTTCTTTTCACTTTCTTTAGCACTGCGTTCACATTCTTTCTCAGACGAAAACTTTAATATCGTCATTTAAATACTGTTCTACTTTCAAACCCACATTAATACACGTCACTTTCACATTATCACTTTCTTTTACCTTCTGAGTGGGCATTTACAGTTACGGGCTAAATGCCCTGCTGACATAGGAGAAATTAAAATAATTAAAAGAAATAAGAATAATTAAAACAGTTTAGAAAAATAAAATACAGTACAGTACAAACAGTCGGACGAACAGCGGCACAGTGCTCATTCAGTAAATGCATAGCTAAACAGAAGTGTTTTGAGTCTGGATTTGAATGTGACCACTGTAGGAGCACATCTGATCTCTTCTGGAAGCTGGTTCCAGCTGTGGCTTGCATAATAGCTAAAAGCCGACTCGCCATGCTTAGAGTGAACCCTTGGTATTTCTAGCTGATATGATCCTAATGATCTGAGTGATCTGTTGGGTTTATATTCAGTGAGCATATCTGCAATGTATTGAGGTCCTAGGCCATTGAATGATTTATATACCAGTAATAATACTTTAAAATCAATCCTAAATCTAACTGTATGAGCTGCAACTGTCTTATGGTCTTTTTGGGAAGGCCAGTGAGGAGTCCATTACAATAATCCACCCTGCTGGTGATGAAAGCATGCACAAGTTTCTCTAAGTCTTGTCTGGAAACAAAGCATCTAATTCTTGCAATATTTTTCAGATGATAGTATGCTGATTTAGTTATTGCTTTGACATGACTACTGAAACTAAGGTCTGACTCTAGTGTCACACCAAGATTCCTGACTTGATTTTTAGTTGTTTGACCCCTGGAGTGAAGGTATGCGTTCACCTTGAGAACTTCATCTTTGTTTCCAAACGCAATAACTTCAGTTTTGTCTTTGTTTAACTGAAGAAAGTTTTGACACATCCAACTGTTGACTTCGTCAATGCATTGGCACAGGGAGTCAATGGGGCTGTAATCATTAGGCGATAGGGCTAAGTACAGCTGTGTGTCGTCTGCATAGCTGTGGTAAGCAATTTGGTTATTTCTCATTATTTGGCTCATTGGGAGCATATACAGGTTGAACAGGAGTGGCGCAAGAATTGAGCCTTGAGGGACTCCGCATGTCATGGATGTCCACTCAGACTTATGGTCTCCTATACTAACATAATAACCTCTCCCATCTAAGTATGACCTGAACCATTTTAGGACTATCCCAGAAAGCCCCACCCAGTTTTCCAGCCTGTCAAGAAGTATGTTATGATCGACAGTGTCAAATGCAGCACTGAGGTCGAGTAGTACCAGCACTGATAATTTTCCTGAATCAGTATTTAAGCGAATATCGTTTATTATCTTTATGAGCGCTGTCTCTGTGCTGTGGTGCGGTCGGAAACCAGATTGAAAATTGTCAAAGTATCCATTCGAGCTTAAGAATTTGTTCAGCTGATTGAAGACAACTTTTTCAATGATCTTGCCTATGAAAGGAAGATTTGAGATCGGTCTATAGTTGCTTAACCCCCTGAGGTCTACGGTATCGCCGGCGATACCAGCTCGCTTTTTTTTTATTAGTGTAAAAGAAACTCATAAATACTCTGTTGACTTTGATTTTCCATAGGAGTTTCATACATCAATCGATTCTGTTAAATGTGTATTATTTTTGTGTATACTCACAATAAAAATAAAGTGTTGTGCTTTTTGCCAAATAAAGAAAAATAAACACGAAGCGAGTTCTGCCTTCTCTCTGCCAGTGAAGTCCATTCTGAAACGCGTCCGAAAATTAACAATAACTCAGCGAATACTCAGTCAAACAGACATACAGACAGACAGGCATGAAGCTTGAATTCTCTTCTTTTAAATGAAGTCATTTATATAAAAAAACAATTATTCTCATCTTGTGAAATCTGTATTAAAAGAGAGCGATTCCAGTCGAGCTCATCTCATCTCATTACGTTATAATCGGCCCCGCCCACGGAGAGCGCGCGCTATTCAAACGCAAATGGCTGAGGCAATCCTGTGAACGCCCCCATCAGCTCGAGAAAACACACACGTTTATTTAGATCATTGTTTACACCGTCTTGCAGCGCTGTGAGGAATAATACTAATCGAAAATGTCCCTCAGAAGTGCGGGTATATCGAGGAGCGAGCTGAGGAATACAAGTAAGTTTTTTCCTTCTCACGTGAATTTCTTCACGTGGGTTTCTGTTTATGAATGAATAAACGCCATGAATGCGCGCTGTTTACCACAGCTGGCAAAGACAGTTTCAATTTAAATCGCGTGTGTGAATGAATGATGATGTTTTAGCAAACTGCATTGCTATACTGAGATAAGTAAACATCGACTGAATGTTGAAATAAAATGTAGGCTATTTGTATAAGCAACGTATTAAACTGCAAATTAACAATATGCCCTAATATTTCATGAAAACAACGTTACAGTCAGACGAAATATGAAAGACAACATTTTGTTTAGTAGATTTGGGTACAGTTTTTACTGTAGAATATACTGCCACATCAAATAAGCTTTTGTTTAGCCATTTCTATATATAAAATACGATTTTTGTCAAAAATAAAGTCATCAACTAAGATGTTAGCTGTTCCAATGTTGGTTATATTCAAACTAATGAATACATAGATAAAATGTAGGGCCTATAATCATTTTTTTTTACAAAGAAAGAGTACACTTGAAATATTGTTGAAATTGTAATTATTGTTGTAATTGTAACCATTTTAATAAAATAGCAAAACATATTTACAAGATAGATGTAAGCAAAATCTTAAATGGTCAATATAAGTCTTCTTCTAAATATATCTTTTGTCCTTTCATTGTGGCTCAGTCAGTGTCACACCTGAGTGAATGGCTCATCATTATGCAGAGTGGGTGTATTCTAAGGTGTAAACCACTCCTCGTTCACGCCCCCTCGCATATTGGCTTTCCAAGCAAAACCTGTTTTACATCAATTTAAATCAATGTATGGTTTTATGTGAACGATAAAGCAAGACTATTTTCACATAATTTTGAAGAAAAAACTATAGGCGACGACATCCATAAGTCAAAAGTCTTATTGCCACATATTTAGTATGTGTTTTGTGGTCTTATTTCAAAAATTTTAATTTTTAGTTTTTTCGATAACCACGCATAAACATTATTCTCTCAAAAATGAAAACATGTACATACATGTGGCTCACATATTATTGTAGTCCTGTTTGTGCTATATAGAGTGAATTTACACCTTTGCCATTAATATGTTTATAAGCAACTGAAAAAAGCACAAATGTCAGGGCATGTCAGAACACCCCCAGGGCCCAAAAAAACGCTCAGACTCCAGAGGGTTAATATGGTCTTATCCAGATTGCTCTTTTTCAGGAGGGGCTTGACAACTGCAGTTTTCAGGGAGTTTGGAAAACTCCCAGAGAGAAGTGAGGCATTTACCACTTCTAGAAGATCTGCTTCTAAACTGTTTAGCACACTTTTGAAAAAAGATGTGGGAAGTGTGTCAAGAGCGCATGTTGATGTTTTAAGGTGTTGTACGGTTTCTTCCAAAATTTTGCCATCAATTTCTTTGAAGTCAGACATAGTAACTACTTTCTCAGGTGGTCTGATCTGTCTGACCCCAGCGCAACTCAAGGATGTGCTGATCACCTTTCTGATATTATTGATTTTCTCAGAGAAGAAAGAAGCAAACTCACTGCACTTGTTGTCTGAGAGCATTTCACTGGGAATCTGGCTTGGGGGGTTTGTCAGTCTCTCTACAGTAGCAAAAAGAGTGTGTGTGTTGTTTAAATTGCTGTTAATAATATTTGAGAAGAAAGTCTGTCTAGCTTTGCCTAGTTCCATATTGAAAGCATGCAGGCTGTCTTTGTAGATGTTATAATGGACTACAAGTTTTGTCTTCCGCCACATGCGCTCTGCTTTTTTGCATTGTCTTTTCATATTTTGCACTGCTGTTGAGTTTCTCCAAGGTGCTTTTTGTCTGCCACTCTTCTTCCTGACTTTAACAGGAGCAATATCATCAATTATATTTTTAACTTTTGAGTTAAAAGAATCAAGGAGAAAATCAACAGAGTCAGCAGATATGCTTGGTGTTAAGGATATAGCCTTCATAAATAGTACACTAGTGTTCTCATTTAAGCATCTCTTCTTGACAGACACAGATCTAGCTTCAGTGGCAGGAGAGATCAATATATCAAAGAAAATACAGAAATGATCAGACAGTGCTACATCCTTAATAACAATCGATGAAATGTTTAGACCCTTACTGATAAGTAAATCTAGAGTGTGTCCATGATTGTGTGTGGGTCCATGTACATGCTGAGTCAGATCAAAAGTTTTTAAAACAGTTTTGATTTCTTTTGCCATATTGTTTTCTGCATTATCTATGTGAATGTTAAAATCTCCAGCAATGGCAAAACAGTCAAACTCTGAGGTAATTGTTGATAACAGTTCTGTAAAGTCCTCAGCAAAGGCTGGAGAATATTTTGGAGGCCTGTAAATAATGATGAGTAAAATGCGAGGAGCACCTTTTAACACAGTACCCAGATATTCGAAAGACGGGTAATTCCCAAACGATATTTGCTTACATTGATAGATATCTTTAAAAAGAGCAGCTAGACCCCCACCTCTCTTAACAGCTCTGCAGACACTCATAAAAGTCAAGTTAGGAGGGGCTGTTTCATTGAGGACTGTTGCACTGCAGCTGTCTTCTAGCCAGGTTTCATTTAGAAACATAAAGTCCAGGTTGTTTGTGGTTATTAAGTCGTTGACTAGAAGTGATTTATTTTTAAGTGAGCGGATGTTTAAAAGTGCTAACTTAACAGTCTTACTTTTTGTCCCCACAGCAATCTTAGTTTGACATGTAATAGGCACCAGATTAGTTGGGTTTGCTGTACGGCTATTGAAGGCCTTAGACTTTCTATCTTGTAATAGAACAGCAATAGAGAAAGATACAGGCACACTGGGTTCCCGCTTGTTCTGTAAACATTTGAGAAAGTTACTGTTATCAAAGCGGGGACCCGACACACATGTTTGAGGTTTCGGTGTTTGAGGTGCCTGACGTTTTTTGGTTGGTATCTGGGGGCTTGCAGCAAAAGAGTGGGATAGTCTGGTTCCAGCATGCACCAGTTCTTCCATTTTCTGTGAGAAGCACAGAAGTGGAGTTGCTGGCGAGAGCGAGAAAGTATCTGGTGAAAGGGGCTGTTGCTCAGGTGTTATCGGAGGCTGTGATATGCTGTCCTGGCTTCCCTGGCTGTTTTCCAGGAAATCGTCCTTGGGTGCTGAATCTTCGAGCAGTTCTAATATGTCTGTCTGTGGTGAGCTCTGTGGGCAGGGCTCAGCTGAGATTGTGTCCGTGAGCAGAGGTTGTTGTGGCTCAGTGGTGTTATCATTGTCCTTGTGTGATATGTCAACCGCATGTCCATTTTGCTGCTGAAGTGAAGTCCCGTGTTCATTCATACTGTTTCCGGGTGTGTGTGTGTCGTTCAGATTGACACACACTGCAGAAGGATGATTGAGGGAGAAGTCGATATTGTCCTTTAACACTCTTGAACCAAGTTTGTTTGGGTGATGGCCATCCCGATGAAATAGTTGTCTCTGACTCCAGAAAAGATTGAAGTTGTCAATGAAGTTTACTCCTTTTATATTGCAGGTGTTTTGCAGCCATGTATTAATCCCAAGCAGCCGTGAAAACCTGTTTGTTCCTCTAGCTGGGAGTGGTCCACTGATGAATGTTTGAACTTTCAGTCTTTTAAGTGTTTCAAAAAGTTCATTGAAATCCTTCTTAAGGAGTTCTGACTGCTCTTTATGAATATCATTCTTCCCCACATGAATGATGAGTCGATTTGCAGTCTTATGTTTCATCAGAATGTTTTGAAGTTCCCTGTTTATATCAGAAGTTGTAGCTTGTGGAAGGCAGCATGTAGTTGTATCCCTGCTGCTAATGTTTCTGATTATGGAGTCCCCCACTATCAGAGTCCTGGGCTCGGCTGCGCTCTGAGCTGAGTGCCGCTGTCTGCTCGACCTTGAGCGCCAGTTAGCATCAGTGTTAGCTACTGGCTGATACAGTCTGTGTTCGATCACATTCATCACGTTTGGGGATTCCTCATTTACATTCATTAGTACTTCAAATCTGTTCTCAAGATGTATAGGTGTTGGTAGGAGACCAGTGTTTGCAGTCCTTGTCAGAGCTGTATCTGGGGTAGAGGATGCTACTGCGGTAATATGTGAGGCTCGTGACAATCTGATGTCTCAAGTGCCTTTGGGTCTCGCTCCCTGTTTGTGCCATCGATTTGTAAGTCGATCGGCTTGTTTCTCTACCTGTCGAGGAGCACTAGTTTCATGGGACTCACCGGCTATATGCTGAGGGCGTCCATGATGAAGCTCTGTTGTGTGTTCCGTCTGGTTTGGTGGTCCCGTAAATAACTTTGTTTCAAGAACTGCAATCCTTTGTAAAAGTCTGTGGCAGTTAGTGCAGCAAGTAGATTCCAGAAGAGGCATTTTCTCTCTTATCCTTGTAGGCAGTTGTGTTTTCCTTTCCCCGGAATGTAAGCTGGTCGGGTAGAAGAATTCTGCGTTTTTGTGGTAATCCAAACTTTGTCGTTTGAGCACTGTGCTGATTTGCTGAAGTTAAAATTAGGTGATAAAAGGAGCTAAAATATTAAAATATAGAAGATAAAATATAAAAGCGATAGAGCAAAGCGCGGAGCAGTAAGCTAGAGCGTCCGAACGCTAGCTGAGCTGAGCAGGAAGTGTTCTTTAAACATTTAAATGTTTAAAGAAAAATTTGACATCTAAATAACTAACTTAAGTTGTCTTTAAAACAATAGTTACGTTTTTTTATCGTATCAATCATTTTTGTAATGCAATGGACATTTAGTGTATAACTGAATTGCCTCTTCTGCAGGTTTGTGAGTCCTGATGCAGAGGAAGCCTGTCAGTATGTGAATAGAGTTGTGGGTATAAACCCGTTTCTCCAGAGAGAGCTGAATCTGAGTGAACATGAACTAGGAGACACACGAGTGAATCAGATCGCTGCTCTACTGCAGGATAAACACTGTCAACTCAACACACTGACGTGAGTATTGCTCGTTTATTTATAATATCTCTTTAATTTTAGTTGTAATGTTAGCTGATGACAATATTTCCAGACAGACAGTTTGATCATGTGTCAATAAGTATTTCAGTGACTGTAGAGGCAGAACAATGTTTTTTTCAGACATCAGGAACAGAACTGTTCATAACTGCTTTCAATTTAATCTTTGTATTTCACAAATATCTAATTTTGGTGCAACATATACTGTAACTTGCAAAAATTGAACAAGTGCATTTTAAAAGTCTGTGAACAGTATCTGTCTGTAATAAGATCCACTGAAGGTAAGTTGACTGAACACTAGTGATGGGCGCTTTCGAAACACGCTTCATGAAGCTATGAAACCTTTACGAATCTTTTGTTTTGAATCAGTGGTTCGGAGTGTGTATCAAACTGACAAAGTCACGTGATTTCAGTAAACAAGGCTTCGTTACGTCATAACTGTTTCCAAACGTTTGGAAATGTCAATGGTTCACCACTGGGGGGCGATGATCTCTGTGAACCCATACATCATGCAGATTCACTGAGATTGAACAAGTGTCTGTGGGTTTTACCTGATCTCTGATCAGTTTTATACATTTGTAGACATTTTAATTAGACATTAGTATAATTAAAAGGAATAATAGTAGTTAATTAGGGCTGTCCCCGACTATGGATTTTCATAGTCGAATCAGAATCGTCATGTCTTGCCTATAGTCGACTAATAGTCGAATCATGTGTATGGGGGTGGGGCTGGGGGCGGGGCTTTAACGTTTCAAAGCCGCGATGTACAGAAAATCACACAAAGATATAGAAGAAAATGTATAAAAACATTTTTGATCAATAAAACTAAGAAATAACATAAATAACTCCAGAAAGGCCACACTGCAGATTTGCATTTCACATGCAAATCAAATTAAATCGGCTAAATTACCTGTGCGAGCAGGCCAGCCTACAGCACAACATCGATGCACCGAAAAAATAAACAATTAATTTACTAAATTAAATTAGAACAGAATATACCTTTCTAATAAATAAAAATACAAAACGAAATAAATCAGAATCAAGTCACAGGATGAGGAGCAAATGTGTGCAAAATGCCGAAAGTGCAGGGGAACATATATTCAAAACACAAGCCACAAATAGTTAGATTAGATAACCCTGACAGATTAATAAATAAAATTAAAATAAATAAATTATTAAAATAACGATAGTAGCCAGAATTTTCAACTTTGTCTTTTTAACTGCAGAAACAACAATAAATGCTAAACTGGAGAGGCAGTCTTTTTAGCTAAAAATGTTCACAGCATCCAAAAATAAAATTAGAACCGGCTGAAAAGTTTTGAAATCACTTGTACCCGATCGAGAGAACAAATCCTGAACGTCTTTCACTCTGTCTGTCCGTTGGAGTCTTTTCAAATTGTGCTCGCGGATAAAATACATTCTAACGTGAAACCCAGTCTATGCGTGAAACATGTTAACGTTGGCCGGCAGAAGTGCGATCATGGTTTTCCTGATGCTAAATCCAACCTTGGAGAATATCCTTTCTGATGGTGTACATCCACACTTTAGATTTTCTTATCCCAGACATTGTTAAAGATTTAAATCCTTGCCGCGAAGACGCTCCTCTTTCGGTCACGGATTGAAAGTGAAACTTAAATCTGTCACGGGGTTTTTGGATTTATTCACGCACGTTAAAAAATATTTATTAAAAGCTTCTTTCTTTGCACATTTTTATATAGGCCTACAGCATTATCATAATAGGCTGAATATTAACGTATTGACATAAAAGCTAGTTCTATGTGAAATCAGACATTGAGCGCCCTCATATAGCCAAAGTGGCATGATCCTCGTTTCATAACACCTCTGCGAAGATTCGACCGTGAGATCGGTAGTCGAATCAGGCTCCTCCTATCGAAGCATCGAATCTTCGACTATTCGGGGTCACCCCTATAGTTAATAGTCTCTTATTGGCCTGTTTAGCTGAGCCATCCATAAAATACACTGACACTGCCTCACGGTGCAGCACTAAAGCAGATGAACTACCTTTTACAAAACTTGTTTGATTGTCTTCTGCTTAAGGAAATACTTTTATTCCTTAATCTGATCATGTTAGTTTATACAATTATTCTTTCTTCATGTTAGTTCACAGGGGATTTACTAATGTTAACAGAAAACTTTTGTATTTAAAATGTATCAGTAAATGTTTAAACTTAAGGTTATTAAATGCTGTATAGTATTGTCCATCATTGGTTCATGTTAACTAATGTAGTTAATGTTAACAAATGAAACCTTACTGTAAAGTTTTAGCAAGTAGACAATGTGTCTGAAAACAACCGTCATAAACACATTTGTATTGCTTAACCTATTTATGTACAATTTAATTCAAAAAATAACTTTAATGTCATAGCCTACATAAAAAATGTCACATTACAAACAAACCATCGTTCAAAATAACAGCATTTATCTAAAATAGAAAGCTTTTTTAACATTAACTACTAGGCTTACAGTTCAAAAGTTTGGGGTTAGTACGATTTTTTTTTTTTTTTTTAATTAAAGAAACTTGCCTACTTTTATTCAGCAAGGTTGCATTACATTAATCAAAAGTGACAGTAAAGACATTTATAATGTTACAAAAGCTTTCTATTTCAAATAAATCTCTTATGAACTTTATATTCATCAAAGAATCCTGAAAAAAAAAAAGTACCAAGTTGTCACAAAAAAAAAAAGATGCATCGATAATCGTTACCCTCTGAATCGTAATCGAATCGAATCGTGACGTGCCTAGAGATTCCCACCCCTAGATCTGAGTCATTTACTCTTTCTGTCTTCAGTCTGAGTGGATGCAGTATTACAGAGAAACAGAGTCTCATCCTGACTTCAGCTCTGAAATCAAACCCATCACACCTGAGAGAGCTGGACCTGAGCGAGAATAAACTAGGAGACTCTGGAGTGAAGCACTTATGTGCCGTACTGAAGGATTCACACTGTAAACTGGAGAGATTGAGGTCAGTCACATTCACATACAAGAAACAAAATGCTTGAAATCACTTCAACAGTTTAAACTAAAACACTTTAACATTGTATTTGTGCAAACTTAGTATTCTGTGATCTGGTGAAATAAAGATGATGATCTCTCTTCCTCTGTTTTATTTGCTGATGAAGATGATGTGACTTTACAGAATAAAGAGGTTTTTTTTCTTCTGTCTTATTTTCTTCTCTCTCTGCTAATGTAGTTTAAGATACTGTGATATGACAGATGAAGGTTGTTCTGATGTGACTTCAGCTCTGAAATCAAACCCGTCACACCTGAGAGAGCTGGACCTGAGCGGGAATAAACTAGGAGACTCTGGAGTGAAAAACCTCAGTGATCTACTGATGAACCCACAATTCAAGCTGGAGAAACTACAGTTAGTATCATTATACTGTACAGCAATTACAGTGTGACTGAAGTTTATTTATTTGAAGACAGCAGGGCTTATGTTTCATTGTTTATAGCAGTGCACTTTCTGGGTTTCCCCTATTGCTCACATTTTTATGTGTTAAAAAATCGATTCTAAGATGCATCGCGACAGAGACACACATAACAGAGACACACACATAACAGAGACACACACATAACACAGACACACACATAACAGAGACACACACATAACAGAGACACACACATAACAGAGACGCACACATAACAGACACACACACATAACACAGACACACACATAACAGAGACACACACATAACAGAGACACACACATAACAGAGACGCACACATAACAGACACACACATAACAGAGACGCACACACATAACAGAGACGCACACATAACAGAGACACACACATAACAGAGACACACATAACAGAGACACACACATAACAGAGACACACACATAACAGAGACACACATAACAGAGACACACACATAACAGAGACACACACATAACAGAGACACACACATAACAGAGACACACATAACAGAGACACACACATAACAGAGACACACACATAACAGAGACACACACATAACAGAGACACACACATAACAGAGACGCACACACATAACAGAGACGCACACATAACAGAGACGCACACACATAACAGAGACGCACACACATAACAGAGACGCACACACATAACAGAGACGCACACACATAACAGAGACGCACACACATAACAGAGACACACACATAACAGAGACACACATAACAGAGACACACACACATAACAGAGACGCACACATAACAGAGACGCACACACATAACAGAGACACACACATAACAGACACACACACATAACAGAGACGCACACACAACAGAGACACACACATAACAGAGACACACATAACAGAGACACACACACATAACAGAGACGCACACATAACAGAGACGCACACACATAACAGAGACACACACATAACAGAGACGCACACACAACAGAGACACACACATAACAGAGACGCACACACATAACAGAGACGCACACATAACAGAGACGCACACATAACAGAGACGCACACATAACAGAGACGCACACACATAACAGAGACGCACACACATAACAGAGACGCACACACATAACAGAGACACACACATAACAGAGACACACATAACAGAGACACACACATAACAGAGACACACACATAACAGAGACACACACATAACAGAGACGCACACACAACAGAGACACACACATAACAGAGACGCACACACATAACAGAGACGCACACATAACAGAGACGCACACACATAACAGAGACGCACACACATAACAGAGACACACACATAACAGAGACACACATAACAGAGACACACACACATAACAGAGACGCACACATAACAGAGACGCACACACATAACAGAGACACACACATAACAGACACACACACATAACAGAGACGCACACACAACAGAGACACACACATAACAGAGACACACATAACAGAGACACACACACATAACAGAGACGCACACATAACAGAGACGCACACACATAACAGAGACACACACATAACAGAGACACACACATAACAGAGACGCACACACAACAGAGACACACACATAACAGAGACGCACACACATAACAGACACACACATAACAGAGACGCACACACATAACAGAGACACACACATAACAGAGACACACACATAACAGAGACGCACACACAACAGAGACACACACATAACAGACACACACATAACAGAGACGCACACACATAACAGAGACACACATAACAGAGACACACACATAACAGACGCACACATAACAGAGACGCACACATAACAGAGACGCACACACATAACAGAGACGCACACACATAACAGAGACGCACACACATAACAGAGACACACACATAACAGAGACGCACACATAACAGAGACGCACACACAACAGAGACACACACATAACAGAGACGCACACACATAACAGAGACGCACACATAACAGAGACGCACACATAACAGAGACGCACACACATAACAGAGACGCACACACATAACAGAGACACACACATAACAGAGACACACATAACAGAGACACACACACATAACAGAGACGCACACATAACAGAGACGCACACACATAACAGAGACACACACATAACAGAGACACACATAACAGAGACACACACATAACAGAGACGCACACACATAACAGAGACGCACACACAACAGAGACACACACATAACAGAGACGCACACACATAACAGAGACGCACACACAACAGAGACACACACATAACAGAGACGCACACACATAACAGAGACGCACACATAACAGAGACACACATAACAGAGACACACACATAACAGAGACACACACATAACAGAGACGCACACACAACAGAGACGCACACATAACAGAGACGCACACACATAACAGAGACGCACACACATAACAGAGACACACACATAACAGAGACACACATAACAGAGACACACACATAACAGAGACACACACATAACAGAGACGCACACACAACAGAGACACACACATAACAGAGACGCACACACATAACAGAGACACACACATAACAGAGACACACACATAACAGAGACGCACACATAACAGACACACACACATAACACAGACACACACATAACAGAGACACACACATAACAGAGACACACACATAACAGAGACGCACACATAACAGACACACACACATAACACAGACACACACATAACAGAGACACACACATAACAGAGACACACACATAACAGAGACGCACACATAACAGACACACACATAACAGAGACGCACACACATAACAGAGACGCACACATAACAGAGACACACACATAACAGAGACACACACATAACAGAGACACACATAACAGAGACACACACATAACAGAGACACACACATAACAGAGACACACATAACAGAGACACACACATAACAGAGACACACACATAACAGAGACACACACATAACAGAGACACACATAACAGAGACACACACATAACAGAGACACACACATAACAGAGACACACACATAACAGAGACACACACATAACAGAGACACACACATAACAGAGACGCACACACATAACAGAGACGCACACATAACAGAGACGCACACACATAACAGAGACGCACACACATAACAGAGACGCACACACATAACAGAGACGCACACACATAACAGAGACGCACACACATAACAGAGACACACACATAACAGAGACACACATAACAGAGACACACACACATAACAGAGACGCACACATAACAGAGACGCACACACATAACAGAGACACACACATAACAGACACACACACATAACAGAGACGCACACACAACAGAGACACACACATAACAGAGACACACATAACAGAGACACACACACATAACAGAGACGCACACATAACAGAGACGCACACACATAACAGAGACACACACATAACAGAGACACACACATAACAGAGACGCACACACAACAGAGACACACACATAACAGAGACGCACACACATAACAGAGACGCACACATAACAGAGACGCACACATAACAGAGACGCACACACATAACAGAGACGCACACACATAACAGAGACGCACACACATAACAGAGACGCACACACATAACAGAGACACACATAACAGAGACACACACATAACAGAGACACACACATAACAGAGACACACACATAACAGAGACGCACACACAACAGAGACACACACATAACAGAGACGCACACACATAACAGAGACGCACACATAACAGAGACGCACACACATAACAGAGACGCACACACATAACAGAGACACACACATAACAGAGACACACATAACAGAGACACACACACATAACAGAGACGCACACATAACAGAGACGCACACACATAACAGAGACACACACATAACAGACACACCACATAACAGAGACGCACACACAACAGAGACACACACATAACAGAGACACACATAACAGAGACACACACACATAACAGAGACGCACACATAACAGAGACGCACACACATAACAGAGACACACACATAACAGAGACACACACATAACAGAGACGCACACACAACAGAGACACACACATAACAGAGACGCACACACATAACAGAGACGCACACATAACAGACACACACATAACAGAGACGCACACACATAACAGAGACACACACATAACAGAGACACACACATAACAGAGACGCACACACAACAGAGACACACACATAACAGACACACACATAACAGAGACGCACACACATAACAGAGACACACACATAACAGAGACACACATAACAGAGACACACACATAACAGAGACACACATAACAGAGACACACACATAACAGACGCACACATAACAGAGACGCACACATAACAGAGACGCACACACATAACAGAGACGCACACACATAACAGAGACGCACACACATAACAGAGACACACACATAACAGAGACACACACATAACAGAGACGCACACACAACAGAGACACACACATAACAGAGACGCACACACATAACAGAGACGCACACATAACAGAGACGCACACATAACAGAGACGCACACACATAACAGAGACGCACACACATAACAGAGACACACACATAACAGAGACACACATAACAGAGACACACACACATAACAGAGACGCACACATAACAGAGACGCACACACATAACAGAGACACACACATAACAGAGACACACATAACAGAGACACACACATAACAGAGACGCACACACATAACAGAGACGCACACACAACAGAGACACACACATAACAGAGACGCACACACATAACAGAGACGCACACACAACAGAGACACACACATAACAGAGACGCACACACATAACAGAGACGCACACATAACAGAGACACACATAACAGAGACACACACATAACAGAGACACACACATAACAGAGACGCACACACAACAGAGACACACACATAACAGAGACGCACACACATAACAGAGACGCACACACATAACAGAGACACACACATAACAGAGACACACATAACAGAGACACACACATAACAGAGACACACACATAACAGAGACGCACACACAACAGAGACACACACATAACAGAGACGCACACACATAACAGAGACGCACACACATAACAGAGACGCACACACATAACAGAGACGCACACACATAACAGAGACGCACACACATAACAGAGACACACACACATAACAGAGACACACACATAACAGAGACACACACATAACAGAGACACACACATAACAGAGACACACACATAACAGAGACACACACACATAACAGAGACGCACACACATAACAGAGACACACACACATAACAGAGACACACACACATAACAGAGACACACACATAACAGAGACACACACATAACAGAGACACACACATAACAGAGACACACACATAACAGAGACACACACATAACAGAGACACACACATAACAGAGACACACACATAACAGAGACACACACATAACAGAGACGCACACACATAACAGAGACACACACATAACAGAGACACACACATAACAGAGACACACACATAACAGAGACACACACATAACAGAGACACACACATAACAGAGACGCACACATAACAGAGACGCACACACATAACAGAGACGCACACACATAACAGAGACGCACACACATAACAGAGACACACACATAACAGAGACACACATAACAGAGACACACACATAACAGAGACACACACATAACAGAGACACACACATAACAGAGACGCACACACAACAGAGACACACACATAACAGAGACGCACACACATAACAGAGACGCACACATAACAGAGACGCACACACATAACAGAGACGCACACACATAACAGAGACGCACACACATAACAGAGACACACACATAACAGAGACACACATAACAGAGACACACACACATAACAGAGACGCACACATAACAGAGACGCACACACATAACAGAGACACACACATAACAGAGACACACACATAACAGACACACACACATAACAGAGACGCACACACAACAGAGACACACACATAACAGAGACACACATAACAGAGACACACACACATAACAGAGACGCACACATAACAGAGACGCACACACATAACAGAGACACACACATAACAGAGACACACACATAACAGAGACGCACACACAACAGAGACACACACATAACAGAGACGCACACACATAACAGAGACGCACACATAACAGACACACACATAACAGAGACGCACACACATAACAGAGACACACACATAACAGAGACACACACATAACAGAGACGCACACACAACAGAGACACACACATAACAGAGACGCACACACATAACAGAGACGCACACATAACAGAGACGCACACACATAACAGAGACGCACACACATAACAGAGACGCACACACATAACAGAGACACACACATAACAGAGACGCACACATAACAGAGACGCACACACAACAGAGACACACACATAACAGAGACGCACACACATAACAGAGACGCACACATAACAGACGCACACATAACAGAGACGCACACATAACAGAGACGCACACACATAACAGAGACGCACACACATAACAGAGACGCACACACATAACAGAGACACACACATAACAGAGACACACATAACAGAGACACACACACATAACAGAGACGCACACATAACAGAGACGCACACACATAACAGAGACACACACATAACAGAGACACACATAACAGAGACACACACATAACAGAGACGCACACACAACAGAGACACACACATAACAGAGACGCACACATAACAGAGACGCACACACATAACAGAGACACACACATAACAGAGACACACATAACAGAGACACACACATAACAGAGACGCACACACAACAGAGACGCACACATAACAGAGACGCACACACATAACAGAGACACACACATAACAGAGACACACATAACAGAGACACACACATAACAGAGACGCACACATAACAGAGACACACACATAACAGAGACACACACATAACAGAGACGCACACACATAACAGAGACGCACACACAACAGAGACACACACATAACAGAGACGCACACACATAACAGAGACACACACATAACAGAGACACACACATAACAGAGACACACATAACAGAGACACACACATAACAGAGACACACACATAACAGAGACGCACACACAACAGAGACACACACATAACAGAGACGCACACACATAACAGAGACGCACACACATAACAGAGACGCACACACATAACAGAGACACACACATAACAGAGACACACACATAACAGAGACACACATAACAGAGACACACACATAACAGAGACACACACATAACAGAGACACACACATAACAGAGACACACATAACAGAGACACACACATAACAGAGACACACATAACAGAGACACACACATAACAGAGACACACATAACAGAGACACACACATAACAGAGACGCACACATAACAGAGACACACACATAACAGAGACACACACATAACAGAGACACACATAACAGAGACACACATAACAGAGACACACACACATAACAGAGACACACACATAACAGAGACACACATAACAGAGACACACACATAACAGAGACGCACACATAACAGACACACACACATAACAGAGACGCACACATAACAGACACACACACATAACAGAGACACACACATAACAGAGACGCACACACATAACAGAGACACACACATAACAGAGACACACACATAACAGAGACGCACAGAGACGCACACATAACAGAGACGCACACACATAACAGAGACACACACATAACAGAGACACACACATAACAGAGACGCACAGAGACGCACACATAACAGAGACGCACACACATAACAGAGACACACACATAACAGAGACACACACATAACAGAGACGCACACACATAAC
Organism: Leuciscus leuciscus; assembly: GCF_965113295.1. Lineage (NCBI taxonomy): Eukaryota > Metazoa > Chordata > Actinopteri > Cypriniformes > Leuciscidae > Leuciscus > Leuciscus leuciscus. Next base: position 1,061,905 of record NC_138730.1, read on the forward strand.
AGAGACGCACACATAACAGAGACACACACATAACAGAGACACACACATAACACACACACATAACAGACACACACATAACAGAGACACACACATAACAGAGACGCACACATAACAGAGACACACACATAACAGAGACACACACATAACAGAGACGCACACATAACAGAGACGCACACATAACAGAGACACACACATAACAGAAACACACACATAACAGAGACACACACATAACAGAGACGCACACATAACAGAGACACACACACATAACAGAGACGCACACACATAACAGAGACGCACACATAACAGAGACGCACACATAACAGAGACACACATAACAGACACACACATAACAGAGACACACACATAACACACACACATAACAGACACACACATAACAGAGACACACACATAACAGAGACACACACATAACAGACACACACATAACAGAGACACACACATAACACACACACATAACAGACACACACATAACAGAGACACACACATAACAGAGACGCACACATAACAGAGACGCACACATAACAGAGACACACACATAACAGAAACACACACATAACAGAGACACACACATAACAGAGACACACACATAACAGAGACACACACATAACAGACACACACATAACAGAGACACACACATAACAGAGACACACACATAACAGAGACGCACACATAACAGAGACACACACATAACACACACACATAACAGAGACACACATAACAGAGACGCACACATAACAGACACACACATAACAGAGACGCACACATAACAGACACACACATAACAGAGACGCACACATAACAGAGACACGCACACATAACAGAGACACACACATAACAGAGACACACACATAACAGAGACGCACACACAACAGAGACACACACATAACAGAGACGCACACACATAACAGAGACGCACACATAACAGACGCACACATAACAGAGACGCACACATAACAGAGACGCACACACATAACAGAGACGCACACACATAACAGAGACACACACATAACAGAGACACACATAACAGAGACACACACACATAACAGAGACGCACACATAACAGAGACGCACACACATAACAGAGACACACACATAACAGAGACACACATAACAGAGACACACACATAACAGAGACGCACACACAACAGAGACACACACATAACAGAGACGCACACATAACAGAGACGCACACACATAACAGAGACACACACATAACAGAGACGCACACACATAACAGAGACACACACATAACAGAGACGCACACACAACAGAGACGCACACATAACAGAGACGCACACACATAACAGAGACACACACATAACAGAGACACACATAACAGAGACACACACATAACAGAGACGCACACATAACAGAGACACACACATAACAGAGACACACACATAACAGAGACGCACACACATAACAGAGACGCACACACAACAGAGACACACACATAACAGAGACGCACACACATAACAGAGACGCACACACAACAGAGACACACACATAACAGAGACGCACACACATAACAGAGACACACACATAACAGAGACACACACATAACAGAGACACACATAACAGAGACACACACATAACAGAGACACACACATAACAGAGACGCACACACAACAGAGACACACACATAACAGAGACGCACACACATAACAGAGACGCACACACATAACAGAGACGCACACACATAACAGAGACACACACATAACAGAGACACACACATAACAGAGACACACATAACAGAGACACACACATAACAGAGACACACACATAACAGAGACACACACATAACAGAGACACACACATAACAGAGACACACATAACAGAGACACACACATAACAGAGACACACATAACAGAGACACACACATAACAGAGACGCACACATAACAGAGACACACACATAACAGAGACACACACATAACAGAGACACACATAACAGAGACACACATAACAGAGACACACACACATAACAGAGACACACACATAACAGAGACACACATAACAGAGACACACACATAACAGAGACGCACACATAACAGACACACACACATAACAGAGACGCACACATAACAGACACACACACATAACAGAGACACACACATAACAGAGACGCACACACATAACAGAGACACACACATAACAGAGACACACACATAACAGAGACGCACAGAGACGCACACATAACAGAGACGCACACACATAACAGAGACACACACATAACAGAGACACACATAACAGAGACGCACACACATAACAGAGACGCACACATAACAGAGACACACACATAACAGAGACACACACATAACACACACACATAACAGACACACACATAACAGAGACACACACATAACAGAGACACACACATAACAGAGACACACACATAACAGAGACGCACACATAACAGAGACGCACACATAACAGAGACACACACATAACAGAAACACACACATAACAGAGACACACACATAACAGAGACGCACACATAACAGAGACACACACACATAACAGAGACGCACACACATAACAGAGACGCACACATAACAGAGACGCACACATAACAGAGACACACATAACAGACACACACATAACAGAGACACACACATAACACACACACATAACAGACACACACATAACAGAGACACACACATAACAGAGACACACACATAACAGACACACACATAACAGAGACACACACATAACACACACACATAACAGACACACACATAACAGAGACACACACATAACAGAAACGCACACATAACAGAGACGCACACATAACAGAAACACACACATAACAGAGACACACACATAACAGAGACACACACATAACAGAGACACACACATAACAGAGACACACACATAACAGACACACACATAACAGAGACACACACATAACAGAGACACACACATAACAGAGACGCACACATAACAGAGACACACACATAACACACACACATAACAGAGACACACATAACAGACACACACACATAACAGAGACACACATAACAGAGACGCACACATAACAGAGACACACATAACAGACACACACACATAACAGACACACACATAACAGAGACGCACACATAACAGACACACACATAACAGAGACGCACACATAACAGAGACGCGCACATAACAGAGACACACACATAACAGAGACGCATGATGGCTGAACACCAAATTCGAACGGCACCCTCTTCGTTAAAAGCTAACGTATGGAAAATTGGCAATTTCATTGTGACCTATTTAGTATGTTTTGTATGAGAGCTGCTTTCTGTATTGTTTAGTTTTCACATCAATATGCTGTAAACCGATCTGTTATATGTACGTTATACGGCCCTCCACAGTCACAGTGTGTATCAGTGCAATGCCAGTCACAACAAGCTACACTTTGACTGATCTCTGCAGATGTTCATTCACTGTTTCTGTATAAGCTGTTTTTGATTGTGGTCTACAGCAAACATTTCAAGTCATTTTATTATTTAGTTGTGTATAAGAGCGGCTTTGTATGTTACTAATTATTCAGAATATGCGTAAGTCCACAAGCATTATGTTTGTATGAGAGCTGCTGGTACATCATCCTATATTTGTGAAGGAAAACTGTTTGTGATGTTGCTACAAGTACGCTGCTAGTACAGGCACACGCTTATTTCCCTGTTGGTTCTTTGCAATGTTGGGACATATGCTGGCAAATATAACCTTACAGTTGACTTGCCAAATCACTTCCATTTGTTTTATTAATAAAATTAATATAGGAAGTATTGGAAGTAAATTATTTATGGGTCATCATAAATACTTTGCTTTAAAAGTACCAAGTTATCACAAAAAAAAAGATGCATCGATAATCGTTACCCTCTGAATCGTAATCGTAATCAAATCGAGTCGTGAGTTGCCTAGAGATTCCCACCCCTAGATCTGAGTCATTTACTCTTTCTGTCTTCAGTCTGTATAGATGCAGTATTACAGAGAAACAGAGTCTCATCCTGACTTCAGCTCTGAAATCAAACCCATCACACCTGAGAGAGCTGGACCTGAGAGGGAATAAACTAGGAGACTCTGGAGTGAAAAACCTCAGTGATCTACTGATGAACCCACAATTCAAGCTGGAGAAACTACAGTTAGTATCATTATACTGTACAGCAATTACAGTGTGACTGAAGTTTATTTATTTGAAGACAGCAGGGCTTATGTTTCATTGTTTATAGCAGTGCACTTTCTGGGTTTTCCCTATTGGTCACATTTTATGTGTTTTTTATCTAGTTAGTAATTGTTTAATTTCCAGCATTTGATACAATGTACTGATTGTGTACATGCAGAAATCTGCCTTTTCAACAGAGAATAAAGAAGAGAGACTCAAATAAATAGTTACAAATGAAAGAGAAGAAACAGTGTCTTCCAGCACACAGAACTAGTGTGACTGGGTTTCAAAACAGACTATTGGAAACTAAATGCTGCTGTAGCTCTTCAATAAGATGATCATCATAGATGTGAACTATTGTTATTTCTCTGTCTTCAGTCTGTATAGATGCAGTATTACAGAGAAACAGAGTCTCATCCTGACTTCAGCTCTGAAATCAAACCCGTCACACCTGAGAGAGCTGGACCTGAGAGGGAATAAACTAGGAGACTCTGGAGTGAAAAACCTCAGTGATCTACTGATGAACCCACAATTCAAGCTGGAGAAACTAGAGTTAGTATCATTATACTGTACAACAATTACAGTGTGACTGAAGTTTATTTATCTGAAGACAGCAGGGCTTATGTTTCAGTGTTTATAGCAGTGCACTTTCTGGGTTTTTTAAACTAAAACACTTTATACTCAATATCTCACAGTGAGTCTGAGTTCACATTATATTTGTGTAAAATTCTTCACATTCATGATGTGTTTGTAAGATAATCTCTCTTCCTCTGTTTGTGTCTTTCTAGTCTATATGGCTGTGGCATTACAGATGTTTCTTCTTTAACTCAGTCTTTGACTAACTCAAAAGCACTGCAGTTTTTAAAAGAGCTTGATCTGAGAGGCAATGAGATAGGAGACTCAAAACAGCGGCTCAGAGACGAGCTACGAGACTCAAACTGTGTCCTGAGGTGAGGAAACATCACTGAGATATTAAAGAGATCTTCATTTACCTCTGATATGTGAACAAACCTTTCAAACATTTGTGAAAGGAAATTATCATTAAGCTTTATTGCAACAAAGGGTTTGTGTGAGAACAAAATGTGAAGTTATTGAAATGTTTAACACAAAGGAGGAAAGAGAAGAAAAGCTCACTGTCACAGCTTTATACATCAACACCTGCTTTATTAACTGTGTCAGTAGAAGTGAATCATTTCAGTGTGAAAACAGACTTGGTCAGATTGTAGGAAAACGCTGCACTCCTGCTAAAATCAGTGCAGTTCCAGCTTCAGCTCACAGCGTCCAGCTCACATGAGAAATGTCTCTGTCTCTAGTGTGTTTTTACTGTGACAAGCAACACGTCACACTACTTTACACTTACTTTACTCTCAGTTATTTACTAAGAGCCTACAAACATGTTTAAACTAGAGGACAAACGGCTTTAACTAAAGGTTTGTGTTTGAACTCAAAATAACATTTGTATTTGCTCCCTGTGGTTTATTCCATACGCCGTACACTCATTAGTTTCTCCTTTACAGAGACTCAATAGGAGTCGCACCGACACACACACACACACACACACACACACACACACACACACACACACACACACACATATGAACATGATTCATGCTTTACATCTATTATATTTAAAACACAAATATCTATGCAAGATCATGTAGAGTCAGTAATTAATCTGATTACAGGAATTCAATTTAACTTATTTTTACAAAAAAAACAAAACAATAATTGAAATATAATAATTTGCACTTTGTTCCACTGAACACTGATTGTTTTCTCTTCTGTTCCACTTTACAGAGTAGATGAAGATCCCTGATAAAGATCGATCACCAAACATCCCTGATAAAGATCGATCACCAAACATCCCTGATGAAGATCGATCACCAAACATCCCTGATGAAGATCGATCACCAAACATCCCTGATGAAGATCGATCACCAAACATCCCTGATAAAGATCGATCACCAAACATCCCTGATAAAGATCGATCACCAAACATCCCTGATAAAGATCGATCACCAAACATCCCTGATGAAGATCGATCACCAAACATCCCTGATAAAGATCGATCATCAAACATCCCTGATAAAGATCGATCACCAAACATCCTAAAGATCGATCATCAAACATCCCTGATAAAGATCGATCACCAAACATCCCTGATAAAGATCGATCACCAAACATCCCTGATGAAGATCGATCACCAAACATCCCTGATAAAGATCGATCACCAAACATCCCTGATAAAGATCGATCACCAAACATCCCTGATGAAGATCGATCACCAAACATCCCTGATAAAGATCGATCACCAAACATCCCTGATGAAGATCGATCACCAAACATCCCTGATGAAGATCGATCACCAAACATCCCTGATAAAGATCGATCACCAAACATCCCTGATGAAGATCGATCACCAAACATCCCTGATAAAGATCGATCATCAAACATCCCTGATAAAGATCGATCACCAAACATCCCTGATGAAGATCGATCACCAAACATCCCTGATAAAGATCGATCACCAAACATCCCTGATAAAGATCGATCACCAAACATCCCTGATAAAGATCGATCACCAAACATCCTAAAGATCGATCATCAAACATCCCTGATAAAGATCGATCACCAAACATCCCTGATAAAGATCGATCACCAAACATCCCTGATGAAGATCGATCACCAAACATCCCTGATAAAGATCGATCATCAAACATCCCTGATAAAGATCGATCATCAAACATCCCTGATAAAGATCGATCACCAAACATCCCTGATAAAGATCGATCACCAAACATCCCTGATAAAGATCGATCATCAAACATCCCTGATAAAGATCGATCACCAAACATCCCTGATAAAGATCGATCACCAAACATCCCTGATAAAGATCGATCATCAAACATCCCTGATAAAGATCGATCACCAAACATCCCTGATGAAGATCGATCACCAAACATCCCTGATAAAGATCGATCACCAAACATCCCTGATAAAGATCGATCATCAAACATCCCTGATAAAGATCGATCACCAAACATCCTAAAGATCGATCATCAAACATCCCTGATGAAGATCGATCACCAAACATCCCTGATGAAGATCGATCACCAAACATCCCTGATAAAGATCGATCACCAAACATCCCTGATAAAGATCGATCACCAAACATCCCTGATGAAGATCGATCACCAAACATCCCTGATGAAGATCGATCACCAAACATCCCTGATAAAGATCGATCACCAAACATCCTAAAGATCGATCATCAAACATCCCTGATAAAGATCGATCATCAAACATCCCTGATGAAGATCGATCACCAAACATCCCTGATGAAGATCGATCACCAAACATCCCTGATGAAGATCGATCACCAAACATCCCTGATAAAGATCGATCACCAAACATCCTAAAGATCGATCATCAAACATCCCTGATGAAGATCGATCACCAAACATCCCTGATAAAGATCGATCACCAAACATCCTAAAGATCGATCATCAAACATCCCTGATGAAGATCGATCACCAAACATCCCTGATAAAGATCGATCACCAAACATCCTAAAGATCGATCATCAAACATCCCTGATGAAGATCGATCACCAAACATCCCTGATGAAGATCGATCACCAAACATCCCTGATAAAGATCGATCACCAAACATCCTAAAGATCGATCATCAAACATCCCTGATGAAGATCGATCACCAAACATCCCTGATAAAGATCGATCACCAAACATCCTAAAGATCGATCATCAAACATCCCTGATAAAGATCGATCACCAAACATCCCTGATGAAGATCGATCATCAAACATCCCTGATAAAGATCGATCACCAAACATCCTAAAGATCGATCATCAAACATCCCTGATGAAGATCGATCACCAAACATCCCTGATAAAGATCGATCACCAAACATCCTAAAGATCGATCATCAAACATCCCTGATAAAGATCGATCACCAAACATCCCTGATGAAGATCGATCATCAAACATCCCTGATAAAGATCGATCACCAAACATCCTAAAGATCGATCATCAAACATCCCTGATGAAGATCGATCACCAAACATCCCTGATAAAGATCGATCACCAAACATCCTAAAGATCGATCATCAAACATCCCTGATAAAGATCGATCACCAAACATCCCTGATAAAGATCGATCACCAAACTCTGATAGATGTGTTATATCGTAGTGTGAAATGATCATGAGAGGAGCAGAAACCATCAGGTGATCCACAGAAGAGTCTCACTACTGTCTATGAGGAGAAATAAATGTGTAAATGTGTTTCATAAAGGTGGAAGAGACTCAGACTTCACAATTAAATAAAGCAGCGTGTGTGTTACCATGCGTATTAGAAACGTGATATTGAATGATCAATGTTGGTTTAGGATGTATAATAATTAATATAATAATTCATTATTATAAATATCTATTTAGTTTTGTGTGAAATCCAAGTTTTGGAATTGGGTATATATTGTTGATTCTGATTTGTATATTTCATTGATATTTTATGTGAAGTTGTACATGTCTTATATAAAAAAATATTATTTATAGATTTTTTTTGTAAAATCTATGTTTTGGAATACATTTGTGACTCTGATCTGTTATATATATATATATATATATATATATTTTATACATATTATGATGTGTTGTGTATTTTTTTGGTGAGATATGTCCTCTATATTTCTCTAACAATCTCTTCTCTCTTGTGACTATTCTACATTACGTAATCAGGTGATTGTCACATGACTAACTAACTGTTGTGTAAAAGGACTGTGAGTGCTTCTCAATATCCCTCCTCGTCTCCTCTCTCCTCTGTCCTCCATCCTATGACCCGGAAACCGATCGAGCACATCCATCTTGAAGGACATCTCAATTCTCTAATTGCACCGTGAGGAGTCGAGGATCGAGGAGTTAGGAGGCTTCCTGAGGAGTCATGAGCGAGGATACACAGGTGTATCCTATGCGGAAGAGTTTTATGGACTAAAACGTGACGCACGTATAAATTCTCCTCCCCCTTCACATCGGTCACAATAATTTTGATTTATACTTTACTTTTGCAGTTTATATAAACCACACACCTCACATATTTCAACAGGGTATCTTTCTTTATTATTATTTATTATGAATTTCTTAAATAAACAAATTTCAACAACATAAGGGCAGATCCTCTGAGCGCTGCTGATGACGCGATGAAGTGACGCTCGAGTGATCAAGGATTCCAAAGTATAAAAAAAGCTTTCATTCGATCCCTCCGTCCTCGCGTCTTTTCCTTGCAGCCTTCCCTCGCATCCTACAGGGGGCGGAGCTGAGACGCGAGGAAAGGAAGCGAGGAGAGGAAACGAGGATACACAAATAAGAATTGAGAAGCACCCAATGAGTGTGTTTGCTACACCCTGGCTGTGTTCGAAACCGCATATTCACTGAGTAGGTCCTTAATTTCAATAAGTACTTGCATAACGAGTGCTAAAAGAGTAGGTACTATACAGCCTGATCGTGTTAAGTATGAATGCGAGCCGTACATCATCCGCCATGTTGACGTTATCATGTGACCTACAACGTTATCACAAGCGCAACAACTTAAAAGATATGAGTGACAGCTTTAATTCATCTATCTGTAAATATCCTGATATTGATGAAACTTGATCATTTTGTGGTTTTGTTGAAGAATCAAGTGCCCATTTATTTTGTGATTGTAGTTTAACCAATACATTTAGGGTTGATTTAAGTTCTTATATTTTAACCCTTTAATGTGACCCACAGTTTTATCCTTAAAGATATAATTTTTTATTATAAAAACCCCAAATCGTCATCACTTGAATATGTTGTTAATTTCTTTATTTTAAATGCGAAATGTTTCACCCACAAGCAAAAGTGGCTTAAATCTCATTTATGTTTAACTCGTTTCATCCCTCAGGTTTAGAAATAATAAACTTTTTTTTATTTTTTTTATGTATTATGATAAATTATTCAAATATATTTAACCTTGTAATTGTGCTTTTCCCCTGTGTATATAATCTCATACTATGATATTTCTGTCAGGTCCATTAAGTCAAGAACACACAGACAATAAAATAATTAAGAATTTTTATTCAATAGATTGCAAACAAGTTGATGTTCCTGAATTTAAATTTGGCGGTATGGCTCTGTTCAGGGAGTCCTCTGATGAGCACCATGAAATAGCAGAGAGTCACAGGACAGCAGCAGCAGCATTAGGGGACGCTCACACAGTTTAGGACTGTGAGAGCTAAAATATTCCCCTGTGAACAGAGCAGGCAACATGACATAAAGCAAATGCCACGTTATGCATAAGGAGGAGCTGGGGAGGTGGCGGGCAGCAGAAGCGAGCAGCAAGCATGTATGAGCAACTGAATGCGTTTTAAATAGGGCGCCTTGTTTGAGCTTTGGCCATTGAGCAGCGAGGGGAGTTAACCAGCTAATGCAGCTCAGCTGACGGGACAGTGTTGTTAGCAAATAGCATTAGCAGCATCTTGACTACCTGGCCTGCCAGAACTGACGCTGACGCTCAATTTCTGTCAGGTCCATTAAGTCAAGAACACACAGACAATAAAATAATTACGAATTTTTATTCAATAGATTGCAAACAAGTTGATGTTCCTGAATTTAAATTTGGCGGTATGGCTCTGTTCAGGGAGTCCTCTGACCTTTCATGAGCACCATGAAATAGCAGAGAGTCACAGGACAGCAGCAGCAGCATTAGGGGACGCTCACACAGTTTAGGACTGTGAGAGCTAAAATATCCCCCCAAACAAAACCACACCTGGCAATCCTCTGAGATACAGAGGATGATTTATTTTAACAATTTATATGCTTCGTAATCTACGAATATACACGGATAATTTGCAATATGTTATAAGCATTACGTTATTTTGACCAGATGAGCTATCCCCCCAAAACAGAAATTGAGTGTCTCGAACGGTGTCGTCTGAGCCGCCCTAATTTAGCGATTTATATTATGGTAAAAATGATTAATTACTGAAATGACTATCAAGACCGCAATAGCAAAACATGCTGTTACCTAGAATTATCTGTCTTTGAACTGTTTTGACGGTCTACAGTGTAAGCGCTATGAAGAGATGACTAAGCCACCTTCTGAGAAACAAGCTAGATGAAGGAATTAAACAGCTGGTAGCGCATCCAGGGGTGTTATACTGAGCAGAGCGCGAGCAAATAATGATCAAATGTGTTTATTAGCGAAATAAATCAGAGACTTGAGCTCATGGCTCTCTGGGCATCGAGAATAGCCCGAACGTCGGGACGGAGGTATCGTTCATAAGCAGCAGAAGACCACCGCCCCATAGCTTTAAGGGTTAAAACCGGAGCGGATGCTGCCGCTGTTGTTGCTGCGCCGATGCGCAGAGAATGAGCAGTATAGCGGTCCGGGGGCAGTCCACAGAATTGGCAAAGGAGGCGTAGATGACAAGAAAACCAGGTTCTGGACATTGTTTTCCCTGCCTGCGTGACGAACAGCGGCTCTTGCGGATCAGCACTGGGGCGGTACCTCAAATAGGACAACATGGAAATCAGAGGACAAAAAACAGTGTTAGACTCAGAGATGTACACGATTACGCCTTTAGAATTTTTGTCAGTTTTGGAATGTTTTAAAAATAATGTTAAATGGTGATCATGAATTGAGACATCAGAAATTGTTAGATTGAGATTTGGGTCAAATGAACAAGTGCGTGAAGAAATTTCACCACCCCTTAGAAAACCAAAAAAGGCTGTGAGAATGACTGTTTCTAACAACTGATCGGTGTACGGCCCAAAATACCCATCCCGTAATTTTGATATGATTTGTTTAACCAAAGGTAGAGTAAAAGGGAGACGTTTATCATTGCCTTGTGGAGATTGTCTTTTGATCCCGTTCAGCAAAAGGCGAATGGAAGGATTTTCCAAAATACTGGAGGCAGATGGATCCAGGCAGCGCATATGGAATTGAATGCCAGCGACCGTACTTTTGATTGAAGGCGGCTGCAGTTTTCGATCCTCGAAACAGTGGACTATAAACGCACTAATATATGATATATTGACAGGCAGAGCAGCTACAGATAAAGAAGCACAAAAACTGATGAAATAAGACCATGCAGAGTCATACGATTTTAATGTAGAACTAGCCAAACCCCCCCGCATGTACTGCGCAGCAGAATGCATATAGGATTGAAGAGGGTTATTCAATCTAGAATGGTTTGGCTGAAAGGCGGGCATTCCAGGCTTGATTGTGCTGCAGCTGGACACAGGAGAGGAAATTTCTGAAAATTGAAACGAGACAAAGAATCGGCCACTTGGTTATTCAAACCGGGAATATGTTCTGCACGAAAATGATAGTTCCCCATAACTGACAGCCATGTAAGACGTCTCATGAACCTGTTGATAAATGGAACGGATGAACGCCTCTTATTAATTATATTAACCGCAGCTTCGTTGTCGCAGAAAAACATAATTTGTTTCCTAGCCCAGTGTTTACCCCACAGAATGCATGCAACGACGATCGGATACAATTCTAATAGGGCTGTCGAGGAATCACCGGCAGGTAAGGAACGCAATTCTTCCGGCCAGGCAGACGCAAACCATTCGTTTTTGAAAATCCCCCCGTACCCTACGGAAGGTGCAGCATCAGTATACAGATTAAGAGCTAAAGAGGATTCCATGAAATCATTAAGAAAAAAGGAAATGCCATTCCATTTATCTAGAAGCAAAGACCAAAATTTGAGCTCAGATCTACATCCTGCGTCTAAAGTAACTATATCACTGAGAGCCTTTGCAGATTTAGAAAGGTCGAGAAGCCTGGAAATAAATGATCTGCCTTGAGGAATTACTCTCATCGCGAAATTAAGGTGCCCCAAAAGAGAGAGCAAGTCCCTTTTTGAAAAAGATTTTGAATTTTTTGCGACTTTCATAACTTGTCTTATTCGGGATAATTTCTCGAGGGGGAGTGAAGCTTGCATGCGATTTGAATCGAGAGAAATGCCTAAGAATTCAATGACTTTGACTGGACCCACGGTCTTTTCGCCTAATTAACGCCTAATTCAGAAAAAGTGCGTTTCAGAGTCGAGATAGAGAAGTCTGATTTTTCGGAAGGAAAATCTACCAGGAGAAAATCATCTAAAAGATGAAGGACGAATGATAATTTCTCGTTATTAAGAAGAATCCAGCACAAAGCCTCAGACAAGGTATTGAATATTTTTGGACTGCTACGACAGCCAAAAGTGAGTCTAACCGCAAAATAAAAAATTTTCCTCCACTGGACGCCGAACAAATGCCACTGTGAGGGATGCAATGGCATAACTTTAAAAGCATCGGAAATATCTGCCTTTGCAAGCCAAGCTCCACGTCCTGCTTTTTATATGAAATTGATGGCATCATCGACAGTGTTGTAAAACAGAGAAAATGGGGCTAAAGGAATAAGGCTATTGATGCTGTCAGCCAAACCATTGTGAGGAGCAGAAAGGTCGATAATTAAACGTTTTTTACCCGAATATTTTCGAGTGGCTACCCCTATAGGACTTATCCTAAAAATCGGGAAAGGAGAATTATCAAATGGGCCTATCATGAATCCTTTCTTAACCTCTTTCTCGAGCAAGGTATCCACAGTTTCCGGCTCCTGAGACGCGGACAATAGGTTATGGCAATGAAAAGATACAGCAGGAAAATGCAGCAGGCCAGCAAAAAAACCCTGAACAAGACCAGTCAGTAAATAATCCACAAAACAGCGGTCAGGATGCTTTCTCAACGCCTGTCCCAGCTTGGGGACGTTTATGGGAGTTGATGGTTTTATTTCTTTCGCTCCATTTTTATGAAGCGGGTTCTCCTCGGGCACACAGACTTTGGGTGGGCGTTCCCACAGTAGCTACAAACATGAAAATATTTACAATTATGCATCCTACAAACATTTTCATTGAAATTAAAGCAAATAGGAGTACCAAAGTTATTCACCTGGGGGCCAGATTTATGGCTCGGGCCAGGATGAGACGTGGAAGAAATAGGCTTAGATTTAGAGCATAAATTAGTAGAATGCGAGAGAGAGCCGCAAACGGAGCAGGACAGGATTTGGTGACCTGTGAAGTGTCTGCTTATGAGCGCGAGATCGACCATGGAGCCGTCTTCCAGTGTTGATATCCTAGCGGACATGTCGAGGAGAGAAGATTGAATATCAGAAAGTGCCATAAGCACTGGATCATCTGCTGAAAAAGCACTTGGGCCCGGACGAACAGAGCAGCTGGCCCGTTTTTGTGCTGGGGCTTTGCTGGCCATCTCGGGATTTTTGCGCTTCGAGGTGTGCTTTTTTCCGGAGGACTGGGGAGGAGGTACCAGCGGAGATTCAACAACTGGAATAATTAGAGAATCGCAGAGGAGAACAAATAGGTCCTCGTGAGAGGCGCCACGCGGAGGCTGAATGTCATTTGTAAATAGGGTTTCCAGTATTTTTGCCACGGGCCAATCGCCGATGCATGGTTGGGACGAGGATTTATTCGCCAACCGCCGAGAACTCCTACGAACGGTAGCGTTATCTTCCGGGCAGGCATCCTGCCCCTGGTCCGATTGGAATGATGATGGCCGGGTTTCCTCAGAAGAGTCTTGCCATTCTTCCTCGACAGCGGCAGAAGTCATAGCCGACAATAGGGTGAGTAGAATCAGTACTTTTGCGTTTAACAACATGAGTGATTTTACCAGCGTAAAATTCAGCAGAAGCGAGCAGCAAGCATGTATGAGTAACTGAATGCGTTTTAAATAGGGCGCCTTGTTTGAGCTTTGGCCATTGAGCAGCGAGGGGAGTTAACCAGCTAATGCAGCTCAGCTGAAGCAGATCAGCTGACGGGACAGTGTTGTTAGCAAATAGCATTAGCAGCATCTTGACTACCTGGCCTGCCAGAACTGACGCTGACGCTCAATTTTGTTTAGTTTTTTGTCATTATTATTGTTCATTGTTAAAGAACTGGAATCTTTCCCTGATCTTGTATGTAACTATAAGTTATAAGTGACAGGTGCACTAACACTTGATAACATCATTAACTGGACAGCCTAGAACAGTTCTCCTCAGCGTGTGTAATGTGTGTAATGTCTGCACAGAGGAGACGGGCGGCTGATGATCTCGCCTTTGGAGAAAACTGATGATTTTATACTCCAAAAATGTAAATATCCCTCCTTAAAAATAAAGATTACCCCAGAAAGAATTGCATTGCTAGCCCACCCCAACACTTACACACAATTATAATGATGAATGCTGACCAATACTTAATTATATTACTTTTTTAACTGAAAATTATATATTTCAGTAAAAGAAACAAAATGTCATGTGTTTTGTCATATGACACAGATATGCATGAATACACACTAAATAAATGCAGTGAACATCTCAATTTTCTGTCTAGCAATGAATTAATGCATAAATTAATGAAATAATTATATTTTATTTACTGACAATAAGAAACATGAATAAATGAGTAAAAGTGTCCATCACAATAAACAAATGCATGTACAAGTCAACAAACACACCAAACAAAGCTTTATTCAAACTTATTGTTCTAACAATCTCATATTTCCAGGCGGTGAACCCCACATCTCACTGCCATCTCAACACAGCGGTTCTCATTCTGTGTGTTTATTCTGATGAATCAGCTGACCACCGTTCCCACCTTCACCTGTCTCTGCCGTCCATCATGTCCCTCATCACTGCAGTCAGACTCAACAACACACACTCCTGCGAGACTCAACAACACACACTCCTGTGAGACTCAACAACACACACTCCTGTGAGACTCAACAACACACACTCCTGTGAGACTCAACAACACACACTCCTGTGAGACTCAACAACACACACTCCTGTGAGACTCAACAACACACACTCCTGTGAGACTCAACAACACACACTCCTGCGAGACTCAACAACACACACTCCTGTGAGACTCAACAACACACACTCCTGCGAGACTCAACAACACACACTCCTGTGAGACTCAACAACACACACTCCTGTGAGACTCAACAACACACACTCCTGTGAGAGAAGCATAGTAGAGCGAGTCTTTAACATGCTGAACACACACTGATGCTTTATAGAGTCTGAACTGAACCTGTGAGACTCAACAACACACACTCCTGTGAGACTCAACAACACACACTCCTGTGAGAGAAGCATAGTAGAGCGAGTCTTTAACACACTGAACACACACTGATGCTTTATAGAGTCTGAACTGAACCTGTGAGACTCAACAACACACACTCCTGTGAGACTCAACAACACACACTCCTGTGAGAGAAGCATAGTAGAGCGAGTCTTTAACATGCTGAACACACACTGATGCTTTGTAGAGTCTGAACTGAACCTGTGAGACTCAACAACACACACTCCTGTGAGACTCAACAACACACACTCCTGTGAGACTCAACAACACACACTCCTGTGAGACTCAACAACACACACTCCTGTGAGAGAAGCATAGTAGAGCGAGTCTTTAACATGCTGAACACACACTGATGCTTTGTAGAGTCTGAACTGAACCTGTGAGACTCAACAACACACACTCCTGTGAGACTCAACAACACACACTCCTGTGAGACTCAACAACACACACTCCTGTGAGAGAAGCGTAGTAGAGCGAGTCTATAACATGCTGAACACACACTGATGCTTTATAGAGTCTTTACTGAACCTGTGAGACTCAACAACACACACTCCTGTGAGACTCAACAACACACACTCCTGTGAGACTCAACAACACACACTCCTGTGAGTCTCAACAACACACACTCCTGTGAGACTCAACAACACACACTCCTGTGAGACTCAACAACACACACTCCTGTGAGACTCAACACACACTCCTGTGAGACTCAACAACACACACTCCTGTGAGACTCAACAACACACACTCCTGTGAGACTCAACAACACACACTCCTGTG
Organism: Leuciscus leuciscus; assembly: GCF_965113295.1. NCBI lineage: Eukaryota > Metazoa > Chordata > Actinopteri > Cypriniformes > Leuciscidae > Leuciscus > Leuciscus leuciscus. The sequence goes on from NC_138730.1 coordinate 1,079,022, forward strand.
AGAGAAGCATAGTAGAGCGAGTCTTTAACATGCTGAACACACACTGATGCTTTATAGAGTCTGAACTGAACCTGTGAGACTCAACAACACACACTCCTGTGAGACTCAACAACACACACTCCTGTGAGACTCAACAACACACACTCCTGTGAGACTCAACAACACACACTCCTGTGAGACTCAACAACACACACTCCTGTGAGAGAAGCATAGTAGAGCGAGTCTTTAACATGCTGAACACACACTGATGCTTTATAGAGTCTGAACTGAACCTGTGAGACTCAACACACACTGTTATATTTTTAATATAAGTATTTAATATGATGATAAGATGAGACGAAACACATTGAAACACTCGCACTTGCATGTACATGTAACCAGTGGTGTAGTGGTAAAAAAAGAGGTGGGTAAACTATAAATTCTGGTGGACCACGACGTGGTCACGGGGTAAGGTGGGCCACTGCCTACCGGTGTGTATCCTGATGACATCGCTATAGGCTATCATTTGATGGTACCACCAAGGGTATTACTGGTCAGGCGCGCTGGAAGCTGTTTCATGCGGGGGGGCTGGGGGCTGGGTTGGAAAATATGTGACGTCATTATGGTGTGGCTGACGACAAGACATGAAATTTCTCTGTACTGTATAGGCCTATGTGTTGTAGCCATTAAAGAAAACATTTAGTTTCATATTTGTTTAAATATTATAGGCTAATGTTATTTTTTTATTTAAGCAATGTTGATTATGAAAGTGAGCGTATGCAGCATGAGAAAGATAAAGATACATCATGAGATGGCAATATGACTGGAGACATGGAGTGGGTAAGACATGATTTTGACCACTTCATTGAGTTTTGTTTTGTAGAAAGACTATTTTTAAAAGATTTTCGTTTTGTATAAATTGTATCTTAATTTTGATCAATATTTTATCAACCAATTGCCTGTATTTAATAAATATAGCAAATATATAGAAGACAATGTAATAAGGCGCCGGCACAATCACTTGCATTGCACGTGAACTGGAGGGCGCCGAAACTCAGCTTGTGCCTCACAGATTTGAGAAATATAGGCTATCTATTATAGAAAGCTTGAAATGTCTACTTTTAAACGAAACTATTCAAAACGCAAAGAAATAGGCTACTCTCTGATTATGTAATTATCACATTTCACATGCATTTCTCTCTGACGTTCATGCGAGTCCCCAAGCCAACTTCATCTTTGCAGCGACACAGAAAACACCAGTTTATTAATAAACAATTAAATGTCTCCTTGCTATTTTTGACACATTAATACTTTTGCCGGTTCTTTGTGGCAATCTTTGCGTGCGGCTGCGCGCTTGAGTGCGGCTATATTATGTACACATGCATTATCCTGTATATAGGCTAGCCTATTAAAGTTATAAAATTAATATAAAGGGGCGATTTGTCCACTAAATGAACAACTACTAGTCGACTAGAAAAAAACTTTAGTCGGAGGCAGCCCTTATTCCACATATTCTGGGTTGAGCGAGCGACCCTGAGCGGAATGAGCGAGTGGAATATTCAGAAATGCGCTCTCCGCTCACGAGCTCTGATCGGAACAAAGCATGACAAATTCAAACTTTATTTCATTTTCTCCGTAGCTTGAACACTCACTACATTAGGAATAAGAGAGTTAGTTAACGCTGTTGTAAGGCCCGCTATATTGGCCCAATCTGCCGGTTCGCCAATACACGGGGAAGGTTGTCACGTGTTCTGTCCTCACTCATGCAAAGTATTTGTTGGTTAAATTTGCAATACATTAATCATGTACTCACTCGTTAATTCATCTGACTCCATAAATGAAAGGTTTTAATAATATCTGTGCCTCACTAAAAGTGAGCGAATGTTTGACTATTCCTTTTAACCATTAAATAAACAATGTCAAACCCAGGTGGAATAATCACATTGTAGCAATTTAATATTTCAGATATCAGAGATCAATTCCACAATCAATTCAAATATCTAGAACATGGTTATACATTGGTTACACCAAATAATCTTACCCAGCTTGTACCTGAGATAGAGAGAGAGAGAGAGAGAGAGAGAGAGAGAGAGAGAGAGAGAGAGAGAGAGAGAGAGCGCGAAACCACCTATCCAATTCCACGTCCAGCCAAGAAGAAGAGACAGAGAGAGCCAGAACACCTTCCTTTATCCTCTGGCCAGGTGATAAGGGGGATGGGGTGAGACCACCCTCAAATGGCTTCTATCCCACAGAAGGGGGGTTGCCTTATCTGGCCTTATCTCTAAACCAGTTTTCTATGAACTTATATAAACCTTATTTCCTTTTATTTTATCTATCTGGATATGAGATATCTGTACCACTCACTTTGAGACATTTCAAATGACACCAAAAGCATAACAGTCAATGTTGAATATTCACATTAAACCATGTTCTTACGTGAGTTCCTAGTTTCTGAGAGGAAGAAAGGCTGTATTGGGGGAGGTCAAATGTTAATCAGCCAGCATGGCCCTTTTGTCCCATAAATCAGGCCTCAACCAGTATTTTCAGTCTTACAGTTTCCCTCCTTGATCCCGTGGGTCACATTCCGATGAACACTTACGGGGTCACAGTAAGACGTTTGTTATAATCCTTGAAGATGTAGCACAAAAATTGTCTTTTCAATGTTGGCATCTGTAGAAGCTCAGTGGGCGGTGTTCACCTGCAGAACACCTGTTCCCACCAGGTGTATAGCTTGAGTCCAGCAGGTGGATGAATGCGTTCAGGTTCTCTTCCTGTAATCCTGTGACGTGAGCAAAGTTCATAGAGTCAATCTGGACCTTTTGTGACTTGTTCAGTTGACGTGTCATTCCTTCATGGAGAAACTTCCGCTTCCCTGGCACCTTCTCCACGATGATGATCTGACCCTTCTTGACCAATCCTGTCACCTCCAGCGGTACGGTTGTCTGGCCAGACCTCAGTGGATGAAGGGCTTCTCCTTTGGTCCACACTGCTTTGTGTGAGACACCTGAAAAGCATCTTAAATGTCCGCTTCACGATTGAGCACATATGAACTTACAGTCGTAAGGAAATGCATAGGAACGCATAATGCAATAAGGAAAAATCATGTCATGTTCAATGTAAAATACCATGTTCATGTCAGCAATTGTGAGTGGTACGTTTGGTCTCATTAATTACCTGATTTTTAATTCCCACGTCAATAGTACTCCTAAAGAGGGTCAAGGAAGGACAAAGGAAGATCTTACAAGCTCTTACCCTGTTTCTAGAAACATTTAAATAAATGGCATTCTAACAAAACAACCAGTGCTATTTTGGTGTAACCAAACATAGAGATTCAATTGAATTGATGTCCAAATACATTGTTGCAAGTAAAATGGACAATATACAAATATGCAGATAAGTTTCAGAAATGTTTTTCTGAATTACTCAAAGGAAATCAAAATAAGTTTCAGAAATTAAAATCAAAATAAGTTTCAGAAATTAAAATCAAAATAAGTTTCAGAAATGTTTTTCTGAATTACTCAAAGGAAAAAATGCAGAAATCTAAATAAGTTTCAGAAAATTAAAATCAAAATAGGTTTCAGAAATGCAGCAAGAGGTCGGTGTAAACCAATCAATGGTTTTGTGTTCGTGTGAGAATTTTTTGGAATGTCAGAGTGTGTTTTTGTCTGTGAGAGTGTTTTTGTGTGTTTTTGTGTTTTTGTGTGTGTGTGTGTGTGTGTGTGTGTGTGTGTGTGTGTGTGTGTGTGTGTGTGTGTGTGTGTGTGTGTCTGTGAGAGAGTGTGTTTGAGAGTGTGTGTATTGATCTGGCTAAGTCACAGTCGATGACAGAGTTGAATTGTACATTTTTGTACTTGATTGAATTGGTCTCACTTCAGATTTATTCATTTTAATTATGTTTCTGTTATTAGTGGTAAGTTGAGAAATCAGGGGCCCTCTGATCTTCCAACTCCCACCAACAATCATAGAGTTTGACATTTAATGGCAGGTCTGCCTTAGAATTTGTCTTGATTTGTGACTGTAGCCATTCAGTTGTTCATGTGTGTTACATTAGTTAGCAGTTTGTTGTGAATAGCGTATGCTATTCTCTGTGTCTCTGTTAGACCATGATCATGAGATCAGCTCCACCCTGTGTGTGTGAAGCTATCTGGATCTGTTAGTGTGAAGATGACACATCTTCGTCTGATGTGCAGTGTTCAGCCTGGATAGACTCTATCTACCCCAGGTGATGTTGCTGTGAGGGTATAGTGATGGAGGGGTGTGTTCAGTGTTCATGTCTAGGAGATGGGTGGAATCTAATCTATAACAATTGTGTTGCAAATTTCGATCCAGTTCTAAACTGGGAGGCCATATTTATGCAGTAATGTGATAGTGTGACGTGTGAAAAGGCCTTTTATAATGTCTTTTCACCCATCTCCCGAGTCTCAGGTTATGTTCGAACAATTCCGCTGTCCTGGGTTTGCTCCAGGTGGGCTCCACCATTTTGCAGAAGTAGCCTAAGCCTGAGACAGAAAACAGAGGAGAGCGAACCACAGATAATTCCAATATTTCAAAAGCATTAAATTCAGACGTGTAGAATTCTTTTACTTGTTAGCAATTTTAATTCCAGATGTCACATGAAACCGAGTTTCATTGACCACGTCTGAATTGTTGCTGTTGTCTCAGTGTGTTGTGACACCTGAAGCTGCTTTTTCAGTTCAGCCTTCAGTCCGCTGCATGTGCAATGCATTCACACATTTTAATTTGTGCAGATATTTTTTGACCTGCAAAAAACTGTGGTACTTCTGTCTGCTGTTTAGCATTTCACACCCTCCTCGTAAATTTACTTATCTTATCAGATTCAATTCAGTTGGTGCACCCCAGTCAGGGATTATTTAGCGTGCTATTACCTGTGCCACACTCCTAGCCGTGTTTTCTAACGGTGAAAAATAAAGGCATACTCCGCCCCTTTTTGGCACTGGGTAGCACACAAATTAAATTCTGTTTCAGAAATTCAATTTTAATGACGAAAGTCACACTTCTCCAATTATTGTCCTGCTCGGCGAGTGTAATATAATGTTTATTATAATTCAAGTTATAATATAATTATATTCTTTAACAATACAAGTCAAATTATATTGTTTTCGGTCTCTGGAACAACTTAACGCATGGTCAAATCTCTACTTGTTCTCATGTCAATACATTTGAATATTAAAAGGCCTTTTGGCTCAGGGCTGATAAGGTGTACATTCGCTGTTTTTCTTTTTCCCTTTGCTAGGTTTCAAATACCTTTTCTTCTCATTTAGTCTTTTTAAATGGCCATTATAACGTTTGATTCTTCTATTTACTCTTACTTTCTATTTTTCCGTTTATAGATAAGGAAACTATATCGCTTTGCAGTCCTTCTCCTAAGGATGCACGACACAAGTGGTCAGTCCCGAAGATCAGAAGCTGAGGCAGTTGGCTAAATATCTAGGACGTTGCCGTAATCCCAACGCGCAACAATCAAAGATATATTCAGTAGCCCTCTTGGATGCCCTTCAGGAACTCAATTCAACCGTTTTCCAAAACTATTAAATTAGAACAGAAGTCATCGGAAGCGTCCAAGCTAGGTTAATCAACCAGCGTAAAGCTGATCCTAGTCGGACTAACCCATCCTCTCATCCAAGTCGCCCGCACACTTCCTGATATCAGCTATTAGCCGTCCCGTCGCCAATCTCTGACACAATCTTGTGGAAACATACGAATCCGTTAATCTATTTTGGAAAAAACAAATCTCAGAGTAATTCAGAATACATTCAAACATAACAATATTTAGTTCTCTGAAGCCTTAAATATGAAAAGGTTTTTTGTTTCAGGATTAATGAGATGCGTTCGCTGTTTCTGATTTTCAAATTCATTGTGAATCACAGTATAGCCACCAAATTCAGCACAGACACACGCGTTTACTTCAGTTTACACAGGACAGATGGCCTAGAATACAACATCTACAACCTTTTTACCTAAGTGTTCCAAATACACCCACAGCAAAACAATAGAATACAACATCTATATCACCTTTGCCTAAGTGTTTCAACTACACTTACAGTAAAGCAATCCTGTGTTTAAAGAATAAACTTTAAATTAGCCTATGTGCATGTTGTAGCACAAACAACCAAATTGTGTTCTATGTGCACGATGTGTTAAGCACAATTTCAAATTTGAAAATGCAGACAGGTTCAATGAATTTAGATGTTAAACTATTAAGCTATTTGCTATTGGGCTGCTACCCGACTAGCAAATGACGCTAATAGCTGAAGGCCTTGAGCATCCAAAGTTGTTAGGTCAGTAAGAGTTTTAGATGCATTTGAGCTTTGGTTACTTGCAGAGTGCTGGTTTTTGTCATTAGATTGTGATTGTCTGCGTTTTATGAAATAGGGTGGAGGTCTGCCTCTGCCCAGTGACCAACACTTTTCCTCTGTATGACCTGTTTTGTGACAGGAATTACAGAATCTGTTCAGTTTGCCACAGTGTGGCTTTCTGAATTCTCCTGCAGATGGAGGATCTTCATGACATTCTAACACAGCTACTTCATCATGCATTTGTTTCCGTGACTCAATTCTTGTTGCCCAGTTAACTATACCTTCGAATGTGTTTTGTGCTGGAGAAGCACCACACATGAGTGATTGCTGTACACGCGGCCCTGCATTTGTAAGCAGGAATTCAAGGAGAATTACATTGTTGTGGTGAACACCCTCAATTCCAGAATACTCCTCAAAAAATTCAAACATATTTTCTGCATATGTCTCAAACGATTCTTCAGTACTCTGTTTCCGATTGAAAATCAATTCCCATCCAACAGGACTACAACCACGCAGCTCGCGAAGGCATTGTTTTAGTCTATTCAAGATTTCGCTCTCAGGCTCATTTTGATGCATTGACTGCACAATGGTGCCTGTCATCAAAACCTGTGGTATCTTATAGTTCAGAACATCTGGAATTGAGCTGATAACAATTTGCCAAATATCTTTTGGTTCGAGCTGAAATGCATGTTTTAGACTAACAATGTGTCTCCACCATGGTCCGAATGGCCCTTTCAAAGGGAACGGTCCGATCTCTGCTTTAAACAAGCTACATTCAGTTACTGTTAAAGGACGCCGAATGATTGACTCTGTGCCGTTTGGGTGCCGTATCACCTTAAGGGCAGAAACAGGCACTCTTTTCATAACTTTATCACATGCTTCATCTGTCTGTAAAGATACAAGATTATTAGAGCAGGCTGCCTCATCTAAGAAGTGTACATTTTTAGCCCAATCACTGTTAAGCTTGTTGGGAGACTTTCTTTTAGCATTTAGCTTAGCCTTAAGATCTGCAATGGTGTCTTTGTGATTTTTACACTTTTTAGTCAGGGCTAACAGCTCAGCTAGTAATTTATCTAGCTGTGTTTGAAGATCTTGAATCTTTTCCTCAGACTTTTGTGCCTCTGCATTTTTAGAATGCACTTCTTCACATTTAGCATCCATAAGCGAAGATAGAAATTTTGTTAACTCATTTAGCCGTTTATAACTTATGAAGTTTAAAGCCTCAATTATTTCACCATGTTTTGATTTCTTCTGTTTACTACCCACTGTTTTCCACCAAGTGAAAATTTCATTGTCAATAGCATCCATGTTAAGACCTTTTCTACTGAGTTTGTACAGTGTAGGCTGAACCTTTTCAGCCCATAATGTAAACAAGACATGATCAGTACACATGATTTCACAATAATGGGCTTACAGTTAATTTTCCCAGATTTTTGACTAGATAGTCTTCTTTCTAAAAAAGATCGATCTCCATCCCAGCATATAAAATACTTTAGGGGTTTACTTCTCAGAGGAACTTAAATAAGCCAAATTAAATTGAATTACTTAATTTAATTCCATCTGTGTCAAAGTTTAAGATTTTAATGGAATATAGAGTTTGTCAAGATTAGTTTAGGTTTAGTATAGGATATTAATGTTTTCAATGTGGCTTTTGGGCCTACCCAGCCAGTGAGACGAAACATGGTTTAAGCGTTTGGACGCAGCATGGCTTTAGCCTTTAGCATTAGCCTTGGGCACAGCATGGCTTAGCATTGACAATAGCACTTAACATTAGCCTTGATATTTGAGTTTTAGCTTGTAAATCATATCATCCTGTTTTCCCCAAATTTTCTTTTCATAAACAATGCATCGATCTGCCTTTTTATTTATAAAATCACGTGTTTTCCGATCTTTTACAAACTTAGATTTTTCTTTCTCTGTTTTCTGTTAGTTTGCTCATTCTCTTCGAGTGTTGCTGGTTTCAACAATGGCCGGAAAACATGCGCCTGATTTTAAAACTTTTAGGCTTTACTTTTTTAGCTCTTCATCGATTATTCATTATTTGGAAGATGCTATACTTTAGGTTTCGTTTCTTGTTGCTTAGGCAAAACAAGGAGATCTTTAAAATCTAATGCACAAGGGTTTTCATTCGTCATCTGGCTGCCGCATCACGTTCTAAACAAAGGGCTTTAATTCCGACCCGTAAACAATGCAAACATTTCTTCAACACTTCTATAAAGGGCAGAAAAAGTTTACTTACCATCGCGGCAGAAGAAAGAGAAGATGTTCAAACCTCTTGTTGATTTTAAAATCCCAAATACTTGCTGAAAAGGACATTTCTCGTGAAACTGTTTTGATCTGTTTTGAGATCACGTCGAGGTCACCATTTTGTAAGGCCCGCTATATTGGCCCAATCTGCCGGTTCGCCAATACACGGGGAAGGTTGTCACGTGTTCTGTCCTCACTCATGCAAAGTATTTGTTGGTTAAATTTGCAATACATTAATCATGTACTCACTCGTTAATTCATCTGACTCCATAAATGAAAGGTTTTAATAATATCTGTGCCTCACTAAAAGTGAGCGAATGTTTGACTATTCCTTTTAACCATTAAATAAACAATGTCAAACCCAGGTGGAATAATCACATTGTAGCAATTTAATATTTCAGATATCAGAGATCAATTCCACAATCAATTAAAATATCTAGAACATGGTTATACATTGGTTACACCAAATAATCTTACCCAGCTTGTACCTGAGATAGAGAGAGAGAGAGAGAGAGAGAGAGAGAGAGAGAGAGAGAGAGAGAGAGAGAGAGAGAGAGAGAGCGAAACCACCTATCCAATTCCACGTCCAGCCAAGAAGAAGAGACAGAGAGAGCCAGAACACCTTCCTTTATCCTCTGGCCAGGTGATAAGGGGGATGGGGTGAGACCACCCTCAAATGGCTTCTATCCCACAGAAGGGGGGTTGCCTTATCTGGCCTTATCTCTAAACCAGTTTTCTATGAACTTATATAAACCTTATTTCCTTTTATTTTATCTATCTGGATATGAGATATCTGTACCACTCACTTTGAGACATTTTTTGTAAGGCCCGCAATATTGGCCCAATCTGCCGGTTCGCCAATACACGGGGAAGGTTGTCACGTGTTCTGTCCTCACTCATGCAAAGTATTTGTTGGTTAAATTTGCAATACATTAATCATGTACTCACTCGTTAATTCATCTGACTCCATAAATGAAAGGTTTTAATAATATCTGTGCCTCACTAAAAGTGAGCGAATGTTTGACTATTTCTTTTAACCATTAAAGGAACAATATCAAAATCTGTTAAAATAATCACATTGTAGTAATTTAATATTTCAGATATCAGAGATCAATTCCACAATCAATACAAATATCTAGTGCATTGTTATACATTGGTTACACCAAATAATCTTACCCAGCTTGTACCTGAGATAGAGAGAGAGAAAGGGAAAGAAAGAGAGAGAGAGGGAGAGAGAGAGAGAGAGAGAGAGCGAGAGAAACCACCTAGTCAATTCCACGTCCAGCCAAGAAGAAGAGACAGAGAGAGCCAGAACACCTTCCTTTATCCTCTGACCAGGTGATAAGGGGGATGGGGTGAGACCACCCTCAAATGGCTTCTATCCCACAGAAGGGGGGTTGCCTTATCTGGCCTTATCTCTAAACCAGTTTTCTATGAACTTATATAAACCTTATTTCCTTTTATTTTATCTATCTGGATATGAGATATCTGTACCACTCACTTTGAGACATTTCAAATGACACCAAAAGCATAACAGTCAATGTTGAATATTCACATTAAACCATGTTCTTACGTGAGTTCCTAGTTTCTGAGAGGAAGAAAGGCTGTATTGGGGGAGGTCAAATGTTAATCAGCCAGCATGGCCCTTTTGTCCCATAAATCAGGCCTCAACCAGTATTTTCAGTCTTACACTGTCCATTTATTTATTTTTATTTCACATTTTTTAAGGTACAATATTATGTTAGTCCACAGCCCCCTACTTGGGGGTGCTGATGCTATGACGAGGGGGCTGCAGCCCCCGCAGCACCCCCCTTCCCGCGCTACTGTTACTGGTTGTTCCCTCATCATAGGTCACACAATCACTATTCAATTCATACATTAATTTAAGTTCTTGTTAAAAAGACTCAAAAAGGAAAATTATGGCTGAAATCTATAAACTTTACTAAATGACAAAACAGAGAGAACTAAAATATTTAAGAGAGGGCTTATATCCAGGGCTTCCAATGCAATGCACTTGTGCATAATGACTAGGGATTTGGGATTATTTTCATAGTCGATTAATCTGTTGAATATTTCCTCGATTAATTGATTAGTTGTTTGGTCTATCAGAAAAATGTGGATCAGTGTTCAGGGAAAAGGCTTTAACCTGGTGCAGGCTTGATTCCCTTTGAATCTCTTGTACAATTGGGTTTTGACATGCTCCCTACATTAAACCAGCTGCCTGTAATGAATAAAAAAAATCACTTTCTTTTGCATCGTTTTAATGATTTCCTGTTGCGGCTGCGATCAAGTTTCATTCTCGCGCAGCTTGTTTAGTAACTTCACGAGCGTGTGTTTTCTGCTACGTGTGTGCGCCGTTCTCTTTGTTCCGTGTGTGTGTGTGTGTCGGCGCGCTGCGCTCTCTGCTCAATGTTCTGCTCTATGTTTGCGCTGCACGTTCTGCTCTGTCGTTAACGGCCCAAATGCTCGAATCATGTACCGATCGGCAATCACGCACTGGAAAAGCAAAGTCCGCTCAAATAACGTGAAATTTAGAGGTGGATAAACGCAATGTAGAGGTGGATAAACGCACTTTGGAGGTGGGCAAACGCTATTTCCGAATTTTGGGAGGTGCGTAAACGGCGTTTACGTGCGTTTAGCCTCCACTACATCCCTGCATGTAACGAGTTACAGTTTAAATTATATATTTGGATGGCCTAGAGGAGAAGGAGGATGTAGTGGACGGCCCAGAGGAGGAGGAGGTGGTGGACGGCCCAGAGGAGGATGGCCCAGAGGAGGAGGTGGATGGCCCAGAGGAGGAGGAGGAGGTGGTGAACAGCCCAGAAGAGGAGGTGGTGAACGGCCCAGAAGAGGAGGTGGTGGTGGTGAACGGCCCAGAAGAGGAGGTGGTGGTGGTGAACGGCCCAGAAGAGGAGGTGGTGGTGGTGAACGGCCCAGAAGAGGAGGTGGTGGTGGTGAACGGCCCAGAAGAGGAGGAGGAGGTGGTGAACAGCCCAGAAGAGGAGGTGGTGAACGGCCCAGAAGAGGAGGTGGTGGTGGTGAACGGCCCAGAAGAGGAGGTGGTGGTGGTGAACGGCCCAGAAGAGGAGGAGGAGGTGGTGAACAGCCCAGAAGAGGAGGTGGTGAACGGCCCAGAAGAGGAGGTGGTGGTGGTGAACGGCCCAGAAGAGGAGGTGGTGGTGGTGAACGGCCCAGAAGAGGAGGTGGTGAACGGCCCAGAAGAGGAGGTGGTGGTGGTGAACGGCCCAGAAGAGGAGGAGGAGGTGGTGAACAGCCCAGAGGAGGAGGTGGTGAATGGCCCAGAAGAGGAGGTGGTGAACGGCCCAGAAGAGGAGGTGGTGGTGGTGGTTGGCCCAGAAGAAGAAGCAGGGGCAGTCCACCAGTGGGAGTGGTGGAACACTTGCGTGGAACTCTTGGCTGTTCCTCTCTATATGCTATCAAGTGATCACTGTTGATTTTTGGTGTCATCACTCCTTGGCTGTCCACAAGATCCACACTTTTTCCTTCAATTGCCGTTATGGTGTATGGCCCAAGGTAGTTGGGATCCAACTTGCCCCCTTTTCTCTGCTGGCTCCTAACGTTCACCCGCCACACTTTCATGCCCACATGAAAGGTTAAGGTAGCTTTGCCTTTGGTTTTTTTATTTTGTTTTGACTGTTGTGTTGGTATTTTTGATAGCAGTCTGAAGAACTTGGTCGAGTTTCAGAATTTCCTCTGTAACCTCTTCCACAGACATATTCTCCTCAACACTGCTATCCACCTATAAAATGATTCTGATGTTATATGAACACACTAGAATAGTTGTTTTAATTATATTTAATTATATCCTCTATTTCTATAATACGTTTTTAAGTGTAACTTACCCTGTATTCCTCTGGTATTTGAGAGGGGTACCTCGCCTCTCTGCCAAACATTAAGAAGAACGGGGAAAACTTGGTAGTCATTTGGCGCTTTGTCCTTAAGCCGAACATGACTGCGTCCAAATGCTTGTCCCATTCATCAGGTCTGTTCTGGACCAATGTGGACAGTGCTCTAGAGAAAACAGAGATAATAATAATAACAAAGTACTTGTTAATCAGTATGTTTTTTAGGATATGATATGTGTACATATATATACTGTATATAATGATACATATAGAAAGTGGAAATGGACATTATACCTCTGTATCGTCCCATTCATCCTCTCAACCAACCCATTTGTCTGCGGGTGGTAAGGGGCACAGAGGCTTCTTTTTATGTTCAGGGCCTGGCAAACATTCTTATTGATCATGAAAAAATAAAGAGAGAAACATTTTTTAAACGGTCACAGGTAAAGTAAGATTAAACTGTATTATCCAATGAGATATATAATGAACTACATATACCGTAAATGTTCGATATAAATAATTATTTATGCTTACTTCGTTGACAAACTCCTTCCCTTGATCAGTAAGAATGCGCTTGGGAGCTTCAAACTGGTAGAAAAACTTTAGAATGCACTGGGTCACTTCCTCTGCACATTTTGTCTTTAAAGGGTATGCCTGTGTCCACTTTGTTAAATAGTCAATGAGTACACATATGTACTGGTTTCCAGTGGAAGTGGTTTTTAGTTTTCCAATCAAATCCATGCCAATTAGCTCAAATGGCTGGGTTACCTTTGAAAACACAAAGCATTAGTAATTACATTTTTGTAACATTGTCTTTAATATTTTGATTTCTGTTAATAACAATTGTTGTCTATAAGTAAAAGACTTTTTAAAAACAATACACATCAAATGTTACCTTTATTGGTGTGTACTCCACCTGCTGTTTTATTATTGCACCACTGGCCTGGCATGCCACACATTGACTCACCTGAAAGGGAAATCTTTTCAGTATTATCATTTTCACCGGCTGTGTAATTTGGAATGCTGTAAAGCTCATGCACGATAAAAAAATAAAAAAATATATATATATATATTTAATGAGATCAATTAGAAATCGATAACAGATGTAATCTTTGCAACATGTAGAAGCTAAACAGTAACATGTTTAATAGTTTTGTACTAGCAGAAAACTTTAAAGAAGAAGATCAATATTTTTGTGAGACCAATAATATGAATATAAAATGTAGGTTCACACTGACCCACAAATCGATGTCCTCTGACATTCCCGGCCAGTAAAATCTTTTGGAGATTGCCTCTCTCGTTTTTTTCTGGCCACAGTGTGCCCCTGCACTGCTGGCGTGAACGTCCACAAAGACTTCATTTGCCTCTTTTTCGCCACACAGTACTTTTGCCTTAAGAGACTGAGGTGTCCCTCTGTACCTTACACAGTACAACTGGTCATCTGTAATAAGTCAAAGAAATCTGTTATGAGTTGTAAGCTATAGTTATGTATTCATGAAACTGATATTTGCTAATATTGCACTAGAACATGGTCAGCAAAATAACATTTGTATATATTTTAATCTAAACTTTATTTAAATAAAAATCTATAACAAATAATCAGGTTCCAGTTTGGGAGGCAGACACCATCTTCACATAAGAGTAGGCTTAAGACTTTCCTCTTTGATAAAGCTTATAGTTAGGGCTGGCTCAGGTGAGCGTTGAACCATCTCTTAGTTATGCATGTTACTAACTCCACTTCTTCCCTCTAGGGTAGTCTTGTGTTTTCTTGTCTATCTCCTCTGTCCTTCTATTGCTCTCTGCAGGTGTTTCTGGCTCTGGAGCTGTGGGGTCTGGGTCTGTGGTTGCAAGGCTCCTGCTGCTCCTGGGTTCCTGTTCAACATCCACTCCTACAATCATTATTATTTTGAAGGCGAGCTGTCTCTATTTCCGGTTTTAGACTTTCTTGTTCAATTTTCATTGCACAAGTTGGAAAATGGAACAAGTTGGTGCGCTAAATGTCATTGCAAGTCTTCATTCAATGCATCGTTTAGGCAGCATCGGCTCTGGAAAAATGAACTCACACTGTTCAATATACATTTGCATTAGCGCAAGTAGGACAATGAAATTAGGAAATAACTCCTAAACTGGGGTGCGTTTCCCGAAAGCATCGTTAGCCAACTATGGTCGCAAGTTCCGTTGTTATCAGCATAGTTCAATGAGTCGGTGTTTCCCGAAACCATTGTTCCAATGAACATTCGCAAACAGCATCGCAAAGTTGTGTGGTTGGAGCGACAGCTCTCGAGCTGTGGTTAGAAGAAGAGTTTCTAGATTGCATGACATGTGGACTTAAATCCTTATCTTGAGCAAAATAAGCAAGCTGACATTCAGTACAACCTGTGTCTTTAATTTAGAATACATACAAATGGCATTTACGTCTTTTAGTTTGTCCAGAGATTTAAAGCACCTTTGTTAGAGACTGCGCATGTGCGAACGTGCTCTACTATGTAAGAACGAGCCTATGATTTAATCTGGAAATAAAGCAAAATAACGTACTGAAGCGTTTTTTTATTTATTTAGTTCAAAGTTACTATCAGATTAAATGTTATACTTTGACAAACTATACATCATTAAAAAGATATAAGACTCAAGTTTCAGTATTTGACCACTATTGTATTCTGAGAAACTTATAGTGACAGTTATGTCTTAATTTGTGTCAGGAGTTATGAAATGAAAAAATGCATCGATCCCTTTAATATGAATTATGAGCGTCAGCTGGTCCATTCAGAAAAAAAAACTCCGTGCTGTCGTCATGACAGTGCTTCACAAAACAACGTTCCTCAGGACTTTTAGCTCAAAAATGTGCAGACTTGGAGAAATATTTATATATTCTCATAGATTCACATCATATTTCTATAGACAGGAATAATATTTATTGAATTTATACCCAAATGCGTCGATGTAATCATTATGAGCGCTTCTTACTGTGATGTACTGTGTTTTCAATTCATACCAATAGCCTGAGGGCGCTATATGCACAATAATAGTCCATATATGGAACATGAAGAAGAGACATAATCATGTGACCTTCAAGGACGTCACTGATAGCAGCTACACACAAAGCTAACACAGAGATCGCTGTAATATGCAGATACAGACGTTTTGAAGACAATAAAAATTATTGCAATGGTATTTGATTTGCCTGTGTTCTTCAAGCAATGCCAGGTATTTTTATAATAATAGATTATATTTATAATGTAATGCTAATCGATATAGACTTTATCATTGTACATAATTCTATACATATATTTTCTGTCTGATTTTTTTTATCTGAAGCCAAATTAGATCACAGAAGATTATTTAAAACACTCGAATTGCGTTATAACGTACGTTTGGAGCACAAACATGGTTTTAATCTCATAAATGGTCGTGTATTGATGGTGTGCTAAGCTAACATGCTAGCTAGGCCCAAAATAAAGTAATTTGACATGATCTTGAAAAACATTTAACTAAATACAGAGTTTTAGACTTATCATTTTCAGATTTTAAATATAACATGGTCACACATATGGCTTTAGCTGCAGTGCATTTCTAGATTGCTACAGTGCCAACTTCAATTTTATTTTCATGAATATGTTTAATAAAAATAAATTTCTAATAACTTTAAAAAACTTTGAAGCTATTTAAAAAATGTTTTTTCATTATGACAATAATTAATTCTACATTTACAATAAACTACCAGGTGTCAGCTTTCAAATGAGATCATACTTGTGATTTTAGTGCAAAGGGTTCATGAACTGTATCTGTTTCAGTTTGGGTATGTCATTTCTGGGGATTTTTCAAAAGTGGCGTTGCAGCTTAACAGGATAACTGAGAAAAATGAGAAATAGTCCTCAGATGCATGTCTGTAATTTATATCAAAACATCTAGCATTAATTCGATCCCAAACAGCTTAATTAAAATAAGTTATTACTCCACCACATGCGTGACTTCATAAACCAACACGGTTGAACGACCAATTTGCGCACCCCTGGCTGTTTAAACCAGTTGGGAAAATTCCATTCCTTTTTATATAAAATTATCGCCTGGAATTGAGTGGGATTCATGTCGACAAAAGTTGGTAAAGACGAAACAATGTCAGAATGTGATCAGAATTGGCCCCAATCAGTCAATTAAGCTATAGGCCAATGAAAGTAGACTTGGTGAGGTTGAAAAAAAAATCATGTGCATATAGTTCATATAGGCCCATACAAATGTACACATGTGATTGCAGCTCTGTCATATATGTATGTATATATATATACACACACACACACACACACACACACACACACTAAGTGTGTGTATATAATAATAATAACAATAATAATAAACTTCTAGAATACTGCATTATAATGGTTGTATTGCCCATCTAAAGGTATTTTAAGAGGTAAAAAGTACTAGGTGAGTTATAATCTGTCAAATATAACCCTCATGAATATAATCAACTCATTTCAGGGCAGAAATAACCTTTCAATCAATAAGTAGAGGCTTCAATCACTTTTAGGCTTCAATCACTATTACCACAGACATAAGCTGATGTTTATTTGCACGTTATTTCTGTTTGATCCATATAAAAGCAGCTGTAGTCGTAAAGAGACTGGGCAATACAGCTTTAACACGCTGCGCGCGCTCCCGCGGACGGCAATCAATTTTCGGCACGACACCTGTAACACCTGACTGGACTTCGGTGTGCTCAAATGTGTGCGCGCTGCAGTTGCTAGGAAACACAGACGCTCGCGGACATGGATTTCTGTCGTGCGGGTCAGCTTCTGTTTTCGGTTTAACTGCGTTGCTTTTACAAGCGTTGATTGTTTTATTACTGCGTTGCAAATAGATAATTTCTATTACCCTATAATATAATTTCTATTAAATACACTGACAAATAAAATAAATTGTTAAACTCAAACTTCAGATTTACTGGGGCACATCAGATTTAGCATGTGCCCCAGTAAAAGGGATCTAGCAACGCCCCTGCTGTGTACTGTATCTTTACTTGAGAAGCCAGAACCCCTTTTAGATTTAATAGAAAATATAATGAACCATTTATATTACGTAAAAATGTATACGAATTTTGGTAGATTTAAAATGCTAATAACCATGGAAATGCATCATTACAGTCTGTAAATATCTCTCAACAACACAATGCAATCAGTAGTAAGACTTCCTGTTAATAAAGTATCTGGTAAGAATCTATTCTATATTACCAATGCATTAAATCACATTACACATTAATATAAATAAATGAAACAAATTAAGTGATGTCTCATGTCTGAAGTCAAGGACAGGCGTCCAATGACATTGTAACCAATGACATTTGAGGTTATTAAAACAGTAAGTCCCGCCCCTCGACTGCCAAAAATAAACGTGTTCGAGCCAGCGAGCAAAAGCAGCAGGCGAGTATGGCAAGCCAAGTGGTTCAGAATTACGCTATAGAAATAACGCGTGCTCTGTGCAACCAAAACGCGTTTTTTACACCATCATATGGCGAGATGAACGGCGTGAAAAGCGGCGCTTTCCATGCACACTAAACACTTTCCATGCACACTAAACACTTTCCATGCACACTAAACACTTTCCATGCACACTGTATTTCGCACGTTTTTTACGCGTTTGTAATTACAATGGCGTATTTTGCGCTGTCAGATACGGTTTAAAACGCCGTATTTGATGGCGTTTGGCTGTAAACGCGATTAATCTATAGCGTAATTCTGAACCACTTGGAGATCAAGCGCGAGAGCGTGGGGAATGATCACGCAGGGTTTAAATGAGCTCGCGAGTTCCCGTTTCCTTGCGTGTAGATCTGTTATCCTCTCGCGAATGTCATTTACTGCGCGCGCCAGCATCAGTTGTGCACTCCGTTAATTTTGTCATTGATTTTCTGCCATACTATTATCAAAGTTTAACAATAACTAAATCAGCTATTATGCACAGCTGAGTGAACAACACAGGTTTACTGTGTGTGTGTGTGTGTGTGTGTGTGTGTGTGTGTGTGTGTGTGTGTGTGTGTGTGTGACGCATAAGGTGGTTTTCTGCTGCTTGCAAACAAATTCTTTTGAGGAGACAGTGGATTTCCATTAAAGCAACACTAAGTAAAAATTTTTACCTTAAAATAATGTTTCCAAAATCGTATCAGTGGTTCATCAAGTCGTAACAGGGTGAAAGGCACTTCTGGATCCGCTTTGCGTCTCTATATCTGCTATAACCACACTATGCAAGTTTGTCAAATCCCGGGTCACTTTATCCGTGTATTTTCCGGAATCTCTGTGTGAAAGGGGCTTATATCTGCTATAACCACACTATGCAAGTTTGTCAAACCGGGTCGCGTTTCTGTAGTTCGAATGAGACATAAGAAAACTACAAATTTGACTTGCTTCACGTCAAGCGTTACAATAGTCATTATTTAGTTTTTCTTCGTTTCTGATGTCGCAATACATCCTACTTTCATGAAATCATGCAACATACTCTACCTTGTCTGTGGACATCATTCATTCAAAGCCGGTGCTGGATAACAGTGAGCGTGCGTGCGACGGTAGACTGCGGGCGGCGAAATTATTTACGACAGCGGTAATGGACAATTCTGCTTCCAACCTGTAGGGCGACCGAAGAGGAAAAGTTCCTTAGTGTTGCTTTAATTTGTTGTCCTGATTCCACACGCTATGCGCGAATACACTTGTAACGATTGAGTGCGAATCAAACACAGAGGAATCTCCCAGGTGATTGTTCAAACACAATTCCACACAGAACTCAACATTCCAGACCCCAAATCACCAATCCAGAGCCATAAAATCCAGGCTTCAGCCAGGCTACACTAAGAACTTTTATGGCCATCCAAACGGAAGAACTTGTCAATGTGAGATGGTTTGGAAAAGAATGATTGGTTCAGAGATGGCACAGCTCAGTGCCCGATCAAGATAACAGCAGAAGTTGCTGGATCCCACGACAGATACACAAAACAGACCTCCTTCTTCTTAAGGAACTTTGAATGACCCAGAGTTAAAATCTCTTCAAGCCACAGAGACTGAGATTTTACCTATAACAATACATAAAATCATCCCAAAACAATTCTCGATGGACTTATAATCAAACATTGTGCAACTACATAATTCTATATTGTGTCTACCACTTGTATGTGTGTCTAATAGGCTTAGATGCCATAGAAGTCATGATTTCTTATAACTATTAGATGTTTGAATGAAAGTGTGTCTCGTTTCCTATCAGTACGATCGTATGTTCTTAATTCAAAAGATGGCTTGATTGAAATCTGTGTAAAATGTTTTGTATTCTTATAATAGTAATAATGTCTAAACTGTGGCCTTTTTACTATCTGCTAGTGCTGGAGAGTAAGGAGATCACAGATAAGCATGATTTACGATAAGAAGTGAAGAGAACGCCACCTCCTAAATAAAGCCAGTGTCTAATTGGTCAGATCTCTTCCAGGAGGCTGGACACACATTTGAGTTTAAAATCTTAGCACCCGAACAAAGCTTTGGTTAGGAAAAAGTGCACGAAGGGAGATGAAGAGATAAACCAGACAGACTAGCAACTATGTAGACGCGCAGAGGCGAAAGAACCCAAATCAAGATCAGAAGAACGGGTTCAACGGCTTCATTCAAGCCATCTAACTACTCTCGTCTCAATTTTCTTTCTTTTCTGAGTTTTCCTTTCTTTTCCGTTGTGAGTCTCGGTTCTAAGTGAAGTTTTGCGGTAAAGTTTCGGTCCACGATTCGACTGCAAAGCCAGCTTCAAACAAAGACTTCCAATCCATCCGCCAGCACACCACGTGATTGGCCGCCCCAGACATCTATCCCAGCATGAGGACACCAGCCAACGACCTCGGGAAACCCCTTTTACGCAGACAAAGGGAATCCCCAAAAGCAAAGATACTAGCCTCCAGACTCTTAAACTGAACTTGTGTATTTGATACAGATTTAATAACCCCCCTAAGAAACGATAGAAGGGTTAAACTAATGATTGATGGTTCGTTCGGGTTATGTCTTAAGTGCATCTTGAGATTTCATCTCACTTTTAAAACTCATTCTTTCCTCACTCTCTTCTTTCTGCAACTGGTATGAATGTGTGTGCGTGTGTTTGTGTTAGATATTAGTTTTATGTGTTAGAATACTCAATAAAGTCTTGTTTGTATTTTAAAGAGAAGTGTTGTGTTGTGTGCTTATGAATTTAATGTCTTAAACTGCTGATCTAAGTTACCTAGGCTCACTCTCGCTTGTATCCAGGGTAAATCATCAACACTATCATCCCTAACATGTGTTTAATTGAACTAAATACATAACGATCATCTGAAACGCATGGGCAGGATACTTTACTTCCTGAACAAGCGCGCACCCGAGTCCGTGTTGCTTTCACATTCATGCGAACTAGTCTCGGGTTCGGGACCCCAGTGCGCACCCGGGTCCACATGACAGCGTTCACATTAGCGATGTTTCATGCGAACCGTGTCCCGTTCCGGACTAAACTGCCAGTGTGAAAGCACGTAAGATACGGATGATTCTAATGATGAAAACATTCCCAAAATAAGTAAAGGAATAAACATTTTTATTTTAACAGAGGGGATAAAAACTGACAGCATACCATGAGGGATATAGTGGATCACAATACACACACACACACACACACACACACACACACACACACACACACACACACACACACAGTGGCGGTGAGAGGACTAGTCATGCACACACACACACACACACACACACACACACACACACACACACACACACACACATACACACACACACACTTTGTTCACTAATACCCAGGACATGCAGTCAAAAGGATTTATGACGTTTTATGACGTGACTTATGAGCAACAGGTGTGTGTTTGTCACCTTTTGACCTCCGTCCTGTGTGTGTGTGTGTGTGTGTGTGTGTGTGTGTGTGTGTGTGTGTGTGTGTGTGTGTGTGTTTATGACCCCATATGTTGTGTGATCAGGAAGTGCATGTTTTTCCAGGCTGGTTTTGTCTCTCTCTGGTTAACGTCCACAGGTCTGTGGATTTATGAGCAGAGGAGATATGGCAGAGGAGTGGTTTTCAGATTGCACAGCAACCGGCCATAATGAGTGTGTGTGTGTGTGTGTGTGTGTGTGTGTGTGTGGGTCAGTAGAATAAGATGTTTATTGCTGAGTCTTCAGGAAACAGTCAGGAGTCAAACACGTGGTCAGGAAGCTCCTCTTCATACACTCCTCTTCACTGAAACAGTGATTTAAATACTGTAATCTCTTTGATCTTATTTAATAGTTATGTCTCAGCCATAACTAACACATTATTTAGATATGTCTGTCATATTATACCCTTGAATAGAGGCCCTCTGTCTCGGTCATACACTTAGTCACACATTAACTTTGACAAGTCACGTATACAAGCTCACACACACACACACACACACATACATACATAAGGGTTAATAACAGTTCTCTGTTGTAATAATGTGGCAGAGGATCATGGGACTCCACACGCAAACCTCGTGCGTTATATGACCTTAATCTCATTACTATCATGTTTCTAAGATTCTATTTGAATTATAACTCAAATTATATTTGAATATAAGAAAATGCAAACATATAGAACATATGCGTCATTCACAAAGTGTGTTCCATCGTCTGAACTGATTCTCCTGGGGATTCCCCATCTTGGCACTATTGCTGCGATTTCAGCAAGGTACATACTCACACTGAACGAGTAGATCGCATGCGATGTAAAGCCAAAGCTCAGGATTTATGTGCTAACACTATACGGTCCGAACGTCGAGCTGCGACTGCTCACACTATACGGTCCGATCATCGAGCTGCGACTGCTCACACTATACGGTCCGATCATCGAGCTGCGACTGCTCACACTATACGGTCCGATCATCGAGCTGCGACTGCTCACACTATACGGTCCGATCATCGAGCTGCGACTGCTCATACTATACGGTCCGATCATCGAGCTGCGACTGCTAACACTATACGGTCCGAACGTCGAGCTGCGACTGCTCACACTATACGGTCCGATCATCGAGCTGCGACTGCTCACACTATACGGTCCGATCATCGAGCTGCGACTGCTCATACTATACGGTCCGATCATCGAGCTGCGACTGCTCACACTATACGGTCCGATCATCGAGCTGCAACTGCTCACACTATACGGTCCGATCATCGAGCTGCGACTGCTAACACTATACGGTCCGATCATCGAGCTGCGACTGCTAACACTATACGGTCCGAACGTCGAGCTGCGACTGCTCACACTATACGGTCCGATCATCGAGCTGCAACTGCTCACACTATACGGTCCGAACGTCGAGCTGCGACTGCTCACACTATACGGTCCGATCATCGAGCTGCGACTGCTCACACTATACGGTCCGATCATCGAGCTGCGACTGCTCACACTATACGGTCCGATCATCGAGCTGCGACTGCTCACACTATACGGTCCGATCATCGAGCTGCGACTGCTCACACTATACGGTCCGATCATCGAGCTGCGACTGCTCACACTATACGGTCCGATCATCGAGCTGCAACTGCTCACACTATACGGTCCGATCATCGAGCTGCGACTGCTCACACTATACGGTCCGATCATCGAGCTGCAACTGCTCACACTATACGGTCCGAACGTCGAGCTGCGACTGCTCACACTATACGGTCCGATCATCGAGCTGCGACTGCTCACACTATACGGTCCGATCATCGAGCTGCGACTGCTCACACTATACGGTCCGATCATCGAGCTGCGACTGCTCACACTATACGGTCCGATCATCGAGCTGCGACTGCTCACACTATACGGTCCGATCATCGAGCTGCAACTGCTCACACTATACGGTCCGATCATCGAGCTGCGACTGCTCACACTATACGGTCCGATCATCGAGCTGCGACGGCTCACACTATACGGTCCGATCATCGAGCTGCGACGGCTCACACTATACGGTCCGATCATCGAGCTGCGACTGCTCACACTATACGGTCCGATCATCGAGCTGCGACGGCTCACACTATACGGTCCGATCATCGAGCTGCGACTGCTCACACTATACGGTCCGATCATCGAGCTGCAACTGCTCATACTATACGGTCCGATCATCGAGCTGCGACGGCTCACACTATACGGTCCGAACGTCGAGCTGCGACTGCTCACACTATACGGTCCGATCATCGAGCTGCGACTGCTCATACTATACGGTCCGATCATCGAGCTGCGACTGCTCACACTATACGGTCCGATCATCGAGCTGCGACTGCTCACACTATACGGTCCGATCATCGAGCTGCGACTGCTCACACTATACGGTCCGATCATCGAGCTGCAACTGCTCATACTATACGGTCCGATCATCGAGCTGCGACGGCTCACACTATACGGTCCGAACGTCGAGCTGCGACTGCTCATGCTATACGGTCCGATCATCGAGCTGCGACGGCTCACACTATACGGTCCGAACGTCGAGCTGCGACGGCTCACACTATACGGTCCGAACGTCGAGCTGCGACTGCTCACACTATACGGTCCGAACGTCGAGCTGCGACTGCTCACACTATACGGTCCGATCATCGAGCTGCAACTGCTCACACTATACGGTCCGAACGTCGAGCTGCGACTGCTCACACTATACGGTCCGATCATCGAGCTGCGACTGCTCACACTATACGGTCCGATCATCGAGCTGCGACTGCTCACACTATACGTGTGAAATATGTGTGATAACCCGGGGTGCGCCTTTAGACGATATCATGTATCCAGAGATATTGTCAAAACAAGCATCAGCTATCAATATCAAGGTGATTTAGCATTTCCAATTTATGTATTAAATTATTATTAGTAGTATTGTATTATTAGGGAAGGCCAAGGCTATACTTTATTATTAAATTGATAGGCTATTAAAATTAAATTGCCACGCAATAATTGCATAGCGCATCACGGCATAACCGACACACTGTGAGGATAATATAAGATTACATAGAAGCTTACTCCTCCTCATTGAAAATTGTCTAAAACATTTAGGTCGATTACAATCAATTATAGGCATATATTTAATTATTAACAGTCTATAATATGTCCGAACACTGCAATAATTAATCAATGAAAATTATAAACAGCTTTATTTCAAAAACATTGTTTAACAAATTAATAAAAGAGGCAAAAGTGTACATCACAGGTGGCTTGGAAGACATGGGTATCGTTTATCCATTTTGCAACACGAACTGGAGGAAAGCAACAGTAATTTGTAGTTTGCTTGAACTACAGAACTTAAAGATCTCCCTCTTTTTTTCTTCTTCTTTTTTCTTGCTGCAGATGAAACTTCTGTTTTGGCGCAGGCGCAGTGAGGGGGAAAACACTGAGTTTAGGGCGATCGGTTCGTAGCTCTGCTTCAGCTGTGTGATACGAGGAGCGACCAACATTTCTAACATGCCAGAGATTCTTACGACCATCCGATTGCCGGTCGGGAGAGGTTAATCGCCTCTCGTTTCCCCCTGTACACTGCACCAACACTGCACGATAAACCACGTACGACAAAGCTGAAAATCGTCCCGACTCGAAAAAGAGTCGCACAAGTCAGAATTTGTCTCAAAATCGGACGGAAAATCGCACAGTGTATGCCCGCCTTAAGCCAGCAGAAGTGCTATACGACCCTGTGGTTTCAGTGTTCACCGAGACTGATGATATTCACCTGTCCTGTTCTGCATCAGGACATCAGCTCACTGACAGGGTCACTGAACCTCTGCTTTGTGAGACCAGGTCAGGGCGTACTTTGACTCATACATTTATTATGTCACCAACATGTCCTATTCCGTTGATAGGAAGAGATTTAATGTGTAGTTTGGGCCTGATGTTGATAGCCAATTCTGGGGGAATTAAAATAGTTGAAAACGAACAAAGTTGTTTGTTAGAAACTCCAAAATGGGCTTATGAATGGGGCGTCCAGCCTTAAATGCGGTCCATTTGAAATTATGGGCAAAATATAAATATGACGTGGGGTTAACTGCGGATTGTGAACCAGTGACGATTGTTCCAAAGTCTGATTACAGATCGTGTCAACAACAACTAGGGTTGGGTATCGAGAACAGGTTCCATTTTAGAACCGGTAACAAATTTCCAAAAACCGGGTATTCGATAAGACGCACGCATTACGATTCCTCTTATCAATTCCTGACTTTGGGACAGTTGCAAATTCGTTATTCGCGGCAAGCACGTTCATAATAGAAGCGATGTGGGCGCGATGAGCATGCGGTGCGTGGCGCTCGTTTTTGCAGGCGCGTCTATGCCTCGGCGAGATGAAAACATCTCAACTTTTCAGAATGCTGCAAGCGGTGCGCAGGTCATGTGACAAAAAACAAAAAAGCTCGGGCGAACACCTGAACAGGGCGGGTTTTTATTTCTCATCTCCATAAATATATCTAGTAGCCTAGTAAAGCTAATGCAAGGGCTATAAATGAATTAATCCTTTGCTGATACTTCCTCGTTGTCATCATGGAGAGCGCAGTTGCATAGCAACGACAGACGCCACGGGAGCGCAAGCGCTTGTGGAAAGAAGGAGAAAGCGGCGCGGCCGTGCTTTTCCATGCATTTTTAGACGCGATATGTGAACGGTCCCTAATTCAGTTACACTAATACACTATGTGGCTTAAAATCATCAATCAATCATTTTTATTTTGTTTAAAATGGAGATCACGATTACATACATCAGACAACTACTCAGAATAACATGTTTAGTCTAATAGTCTATTTTTTAAAAACTCGTTTGAATAATTAATACTTGTCTCATAAATAGGCTACTTGTTTAATTAATTAATGATTCACAGTTTTTTTAACGAATCTCTCGAGTCTTCTTGAATAAATAATTCAATGAAAAAAACAGACTCCTTTCACTTTAGCCATTTTATTGGTTAGCTTAAAATTGGCAAGAATAAAAGGTAGAAATATTTATTCTTCAAGTATTTGCCCTTTTTTCTCCCTCCAAAAAATATTGGAATCGGAAACAAGAATCGATAAGAACCGGATTCGATAAGCAGAATCGGAATCGCTAAAAATGAAACGATACCCAACCCTAACAACAACACGCCAGTGTTCCAGTCAATACATAAAGAGGGGATAATTGTGCCATAACTCTCCTGTGCTTACATTATTTACATTAAATCTCATATTTAATGTAATTTAAACTGTAATGCAGAGTTAAAGATAGAATAGATACAAATGGTTGTTTCATAAGACACTACTAGCTATAGAGTATTTAAAATATATTTAAGCAACAAGGGCATAGTGTTTTGAATAGCATGTAACCTATGTATTATTATTATTTGTTTAATTCGTTTAATTTTGTCCTTTATGAATACAAATAGACTGAAAATATCTGTAACTATTGTCTTTATTTTTTCCACTCATAGTCTGTCTTATATAGTCTTCTTTGTTATTTGTTTAATATTTCTGTAATGTAGCATTTATTCGTTCATGAATGACTCAAATATATTAATGTTCTCTCTCACTCGCTGTACTATAGCCAACATGACAGATTATTAGAGTTATACGTAAATATGTGGATATAAATTTTTTTTTTATACCATACCAGATTTAATAAATGAAGAAAAAGAAGAAAAAGGATCTTGCGTCTGGTATCCGATCTGATCCCAATGTCCAACAAATCCACAAACTGTTGGGGACAATGTCAGGTAATAATATTAATACAATGAAAACAATGATATTTTTATGCAAATTAAACCCCTAGAGATAGATCAACATTCTAATGAGTGAAAACATTGTATATCTATTCATATAGCGCTGAATGCTCTACAAATAATAATTATAAGTTGATAACAAGCGATATAGCGTATTAATTATCCTACATTTAGCTCAGTCTCTAGGCAGACTTTCTCCTTCTACATATTCTGAAACTGAGTGTATAGCCTACAGTTAAACTTATGATCTCCGGTCTTGTTTTGAGTGTTTTAGACAATTATGAAAAGCAACTATAACGAATAAACATTTATTTGACTCGACTCGTGTGAACCCATCTTTTCTTTCATTTTAATTTAAATTTTTATTGATGAGAATGTTTATATAAAAATCGATATACATAAAATGGAATGGCATTACATCTGTGGAAAATGACATGATAGAGAGAAGTTTTTAAACTCAACTAAATGATCGTAATCAGAACCTGTGTATGAAAACATCTAAAACACTAAGTATTTGATATCAGTGACGTCATCAAGCTACAGGCTTCAGCGAGGACTTTTGGAAAGGACTAGTCTTGGTTTCACACACTCACACACACTCACTCACACACACACACACACGGTGGCAGGGAAAGGACTAGTCTTGGTTTCACACACTCACACACACTCACACACACACACACACACACACACA
Source organism: Leuciscus leuciscus (assembly GCF_965113295.1). Taxonomy (NCBI): domain Eukaryota; kingdom Metazoa; phylum Chordata; class Actinopteri; order Cypriniformes; family Leuciscidae; genus Leuciscus; species Leuciscus leuciscus. The sequence continues at coordinate 1,106,833 of NC_138730.1, forward strand.
CACTCACACACACACGGTGGCAGGGAAAGGACTAGTCTTGGGCTGCGTTCGAAACCGCATACTTCCCTACAATATAGTAGGGGAAAAGAGTAGGCGAGAGAAAAAGTATGTACGAATCCTCTGTATTCATAAAAGAGTAGGCGAGAATGAATTACCTGGGTGACGTACTGATTATCGCGAGATTCGGACTACTTTCCTACTATATAGTAGGCGAAAACAGTACGTGAAGGAAGCAGTACGCTCGAAACATCAGTATTCATAGGCGAGAAGTTCCCGGATGATCTACTGCTTCCGGCCAGATTCTCAAGAGCTCAACCGATGGATACTCTTCTATCCCAGGAGGCCACGCGAGAGGACACATCATAAAGAAGAAGAAGAAGAAGAAGAAGAAGAGGATACTTCATGAAGAAGATGAAGAAGAAGAAGAGTATACTGTCCTTGCAATGAGTTGCTTCTTCAAAGCTCGACAGTTAGCTAACAGTGTAAAATTCTCCTGAAGAAAACACAAGGCATAACTTTTCTTGGGTTCCACGAAGACTTTACTTTTCTTATTATACTGTAAAACTGTAACAAAGAGCAAAAGACAAAACAGAAATAAGATCAAACCAATACAGATACCTAAAGTACACAACTTATAGCAACAGAAATGCTGAGTCATAGCTAATAGCTATGCTAACTATCAATTTAGTCATTTGACATGAGAAAACTCCAATAACCCAAAGATATGCCAAGTACAATTACTTTTAACATTTTTTAGTAATATGTACAGTACTTACGGACAAATAGTATCCAAGGCAACAATGTAAAAAGAAAGAAATGCAGCAGGAGAAAACAGCACTGGCGCTCTGCTCTGCAACTAAATTGTTATGGAAATTTACTAAACTAAAGCTACTGCTGCTTGATAGCCAAAAGGGGGCACTGTTGCGCACACAATTATGATGAAAAACCAAACTCTTAATTTACTTTAGAGAGGTCAAAACACTCCCCGCCTGACACAATGAAGTTGTGTCACAAAAACATTAAACAAGATTTAACACAAAAGCGATACAGAAAACATATTTTTACTGTCCCTCAGATAAAAGAACAACCATGTCAGAGATTGGTCTCAGAAACACTTTCACAGTTCCTTCTTTTACTATTTTTACTTCTGCCTTTCGAACCTTGTTGTCACTGCTGAGGAATGTTTTGATGACACGTCCTACCGGCCAGTCATTCCTGTGAGCTTGTTTTTCTTTGAGCAAAACAACATCTCCAAGTTTGATGTTGGGCTTGTCGTCTGTCCATTTCTGTCGACTCTGAAGAGTGGCAAGGTACTCCCTCCTCCATCTCTTCCAGAAGGTGTCTGCAAGACACTGAACTTGTTTCCACTGTTTTGTATGAAGCTCTGCTGGGTCAAAGTTGCCAGATGGGGCCTCTAGAGCACTGGTCTTCTGAGTTAAGATCATTGCTGGCGTGAAAACAGTTGGCATGTCTGGATCGGTAGACACTGGCAGTAATGGTCTGGCATTTATTATTGCCATCACCTCAGCCATCAAGGTACTCAGTACTTCATGTGTGAGCCGAGTATGTACAGACTGAAGAAGCATGGCATCCAGGATCCGCCTGGCTATTCCGATGAGTCTTTCCCACGATCCCCCCATGTGTGAGGAATGTGGGGGATTAAACTGCCATGTACAGTTTTTCTCCTGAAGGTAGCTGTTTAATGTTGCATCACTGTGGTCGATTTTCAATTCTTTACAGGCACCAATAAAATTAGTGCCTCTGTCAGAGCGCAGAAGCTTGGCAGGTCCACGTACTGAGAAAAATCTTCTCAATGCATTTATGAAGCTGGATGTGGACATGGATTCCACAAGCTCAATGTGCACAGCTCTTGTTGTCATGCATGTGAAAAGTACTGCCCACCTTTTATTGTCTGCACTGCCTCCCCTTGTGCGACGCGTCATAACCATCCATGGACCAAAGACATCAAGTCCAACATTGGTAAAGGGTGGCATTGGTGAGAGCCTGTCAGCTGGTAAGTCTGCCATCTTTTGGATCTGTAGTGTTCCTCTGAGTTTACGACAGATGACACATTTGAAGATAACAGATGAGACCAGGCATTTGCTCCCGATGATCCATAGTCCTGCAGCTCTGATTGCTCCCTCCGTGATGTGACGTCCCTGGTGCGCCACCTTCTCATGATAGTATCTCACTAAGAGAATAGCAATGTAATGAGTACGGGGAATAATAAGTGGGTGCTTTTCTTCTTTTGTCATGTTAGCAGGTGTGAGACGACCTCCGACCCTAAGCAATCCATCTTCATCAATAATGGGGTTGAGCCTTTTGAGTGGACTCTGCTTTGGTAATGTCTGCTTCGTTTCCAGACACTTGAATTCTTCCCTGAAGATTTCAGACTGCACAGTGAGAATAATTACAACTTTTGCACGAAAGATCTCACTTACGGTGCTTGCCTCAGTGTTACACTTCCATCCTTTAAAGTTTCTCTGATCTGAAGATGTCTTGAATGATCTTGCCACACGGATGAGCAAAGCTATGGTGCGGCACAGAGTCATCCAATGAGAGAATCTTTCAAAGCGATGTGACTTTAACTGTGTTTCTGAAGTTGTTGTGATCAAAGTTGTTACATCACGTCGTATCTCCACATCTACATCAGGTTCTACTAGAGTGAAGATGTCGATCTGTGCTGGCTCTGGGTTGGATTGTGTTAAGAATGATGGTCCCGAGAGCCAATTTGTGTGTTGAAGGTGAGAAGCATGGATAGGTCTGGTGGCATGATCTGCAGGATTGTCCTCTGTAGAGATGTAATGCCACTGCTCAGGATGAGAAGACTTACGGATACGAGTCACTCTGTTTGCAACATATGTGTAAAATCTTCTAGTGCTGTTGTGAATGTATCCAAGGACAATTTTACTGTCTGTGTAGAATTTCACAGCATTCATGTTAATGTCTATCTCGTCTCTGACTAGCTCATAAAGCTCCACAGCTAGAACAGCTGCGCACAATTCTAGTCGTGGGACGGTATGTGCGGGTCGTGGGGCTAGTTTGGATTTGCCCATAACGAATCCAACGTACTGCTGACCTTCACTGTCGATACACTTTAAGTAGGCAACAGCTCCAATTGCTATTATGGAGGCATCTGAAAAGATGCACAGCTCCTTTCTTTGGGCAGAAGACTGTGGGAACGGAACATAGCATCTTGCTATCTGGAGATGTTGGAGATCTTTCAATGATTCTTTCCACCTACTCCATTCCTCCTTCTTTTCTGAAGGAAGTGGTTCATCCCATTCATTCTGCTCAGCTGAGAGTTCACGAAGGAGAGCTTTTCCCTGCATTGTTATAGGGGCCACAAATCCTAAAGGGTCATACAAACTGTTGACTGTGGCCAAAACACCTCTCTTAGTGTATGGTCTTTCCTCTTGAGAGACTTTGAATGTGAAACTGTCTGTTTCCAGGTTCCACAGGACCCCCAAACTGCGCTGTAAGGGGAGATCATCTGACCTGAGGTCCAACTCCTTCAGATCCTTGGCCCTCTCATCAGCTGGAAAAGCTTCCATAACCTTGTGACTGTTAGATGCTATCTTGTGCAGTTTCAGGTTGGAGTCAGCTAGCATCTTCTGTGATCTTGTTAGGATGTCAATCGCTTCTTCAGGGGTTGGTGCAGATGCAAGTCCATCATCAACATAAAAATGTCTTACGACAAACTGCTTGGCATCAGCGCCATACTCTCTCTCACCCTCTGCTGCAGCGCGCCTCATGCAATAAATAGCCACGGCTGGTGAGGGGCTATTTCCAAACACATGGACCCTCATTCTGTAGTCCCTCACCTTTTTGCTGAGATCGTTGTCTTCATACCAAAGGAACCTGAGGTAGTCTCTGTGGTCTTCGTGTACAACAAAACAATAAAACATTTGCTGTATATCAGCTGTGAATGCAATAGGTTCTTTTCTGAAACGTAAAAGGACCCCCAAGAGGCTGTTGTTCAAATCAGGGCCACTAAGCAGCACTTTGTTTAAGGACACTCCTTCATATTCAGCACTTGAATCAAATACCACTCTTAGCTGGTCAGGTTTCTGAGGGTGATATACGCCGAATGACGGTAAGTACCAGTGTTCTTTATGTTTCTTCAGTGGAGGAGCAGGCTCTGAATGCTCGTTTTCTAACATTTTCTGCATGAAGTCAATGTACTGTTTCTTCATGTCAGGTTTTCTGTCCAGTGTTTTCCTGAGAGAATAAAGACGCGTCATTGCTTGCTCTCTGTTACTTGGAAGGCACTGTCTGGTGGAGCGGAATGGTAATGGCGCCACCCAGCTGTTTGCTTCATTTTGATAGACTTCTCTGTCCATCAAGTCAAGAAAAACCTGATCATCCACTGAAAGCGCTGATTTTTCATCTTCCCTGGTTCTTTCAAAAACAGCAGATCCCAACATGTCTATACTACAACTAAGGCACTCTTCCTGTGTACAAGAGGCTGGAGAACAGCCGAGATGTGATGACTGGCTGAGAGTCTCCTTCACTAAGATTTTGTTTGGGCATGGGCTAAGAAAAGATGTGCGGCCGTTACTGAGCACATGTGTTTTCAGGACATTAACACTTGATGGCTTGTGAGTTGTTCCTAGGCAGATGTCACCCACGATGACCCATCCCAGGTCTAGCCTTTGCGCATAAGGAGCACTGTGGGGTCCGTTAATATGCTCTCTCACCTTGTGCACCTGCAGGATATCTCTTCCCAAGAGTATGAGGATGGGAGCGTCTGGATCCACAGGAGGAATCCTCTCAGCAACTCGCTGTAGGTGTGGGTGACAACGTGCCACCTCAGGAGATGGGATCTCTGTGCGGTTATCAGGAATCATGTCACATTCAATCAAACTTGGTAGTGGTAGTTGTATTTTGCCATCTATGGATTCGATCATCAAGTTTGTAGCTCTTCTGCCCATTGCTTTGGTTACCCCTGAGCAAGTTTTCAGTGTGTATGGGTCTGATGTGGTTGTAATGTTAAACAGATGAAAGAATTCTGATTTAGCGAGTGACTTATTACTTTGTTCGTCTAACACCGCATACATTTTCTTTGCTTCCTCTCTTCTTCCAGCAGGATACACTATCACTGGACTGATTTTGGAGCAGGAATGTTGACCATCTGAATTGCCGCATATCTCTGTGCATTTGGATGTCACTGGTGTCAAAGCGTTTCCACTCACCTCCCCGCCATCATCTTTGTCGGCTTCTTGGCTCCCTGTTGCAGTGGGAGGAGGACCAGGATGTAGCGCTGAGACGTGTTTCTCACTGTTACACTCCAGACATTTAAGTGTCACTCTGCAGTCTTTTGCCATATGCTGTACTGACCCACAACATCTGAAACAAATACGGTTCTCTTTCAGGAATGATTTTCTCTCGTCAATATGTTTAGCTCTGAAGCTCCTGCATTTTTTTAGCGGGTGGGGCTTTTTATGTATAGGACATAGCTTATCAGGACTTTCCATAATCTTCTCACCAGAGCTACACTGGATAGTCATATAATCTTGTGGAACATCTGTTTTGTGCACAGTCACAGAAGCTCTGTTGCCACTTCTTGTGTATTTCTCAGTTTTACAGCTCTGGGTGCTGGAGGATGTAAAGGCAAAACTGGGGTCGTTTTTCACGCGTGCCTGTTGTCTTACAAAGCTGGAGAAGAAACGAAAAGGTGGAAATGCGACTCCATTGTCATCCTTATATTTGGATCCTGTGGCAACCCATTTCTCTTGCAAGCTGTAAGGTAACTTCTCCACAATGGGATTTACTCCACGAGCTGTATCCAAATATGACAAGCCAGGTAAATATCCTCCCTCTTTTGCACACTCTATCTCCTGAAGAATGTCACCTAACTCCCTTAGCCTGACATTATCTTTGTTGGTGAGTTTAGGGAAATCTTCAACCTTTTTTAGCAGAGCATGTTCTACTGCTTCTGATGACCCATAACATTCCTCTAGTCTTTGCCAGACTAAGTTGAGTGCTGCTGTTGGGTTGAACACATGCACAGAGCGAATCCTCTTTGCCTGCTCTGCAGATTCCTCACCAAGCCATCTTGTTATCAAATCCAATTCTTCCCTTGATGAAAGGTTGAGATCTTGTATGGCACTTTGGAATGATGCCTTCCATGCCCAGTAATTCTCAGGGTGGTCGTCAAATTTCAGAAGACCTGCACTCAACATTTCCCTCCGAATAAGGTATTTTGTTACGTCTTGCACACCTTGAGTCTCGGATAAAGACTTCCTTTGAAGATGAAATGACTCTCTTGCAGGTTCCGGGTAGTAAAGTTTATTGTCAACTTCCTCTTTTTGTTGTGGTTGTTTGACATTAGCTTTTCTGCTATTAACAACTCTGTTTTTCTCATAATGATGAGAATCTGCGTCCTTCATGGCCATTTCACACTGCGCACGTGCCACCTTATGGCAGGCTAGTGGATCAACCTTCAATGGAAATTCCCCAGAGTGTGCTCCTGAATGTTGCCTGACATATTCAGAGGTGCGTTGAGCTGAACTGATAGGTAACTCTAATAACTCTGGACTAAGTTCACTCTTGATAGACTTATCATCTTCTTCATATGCTGCCGCTTCAGCTGTTGCAGCAGCAACAGCCTTCTGACTTTTTAATATATGGAGATTCGCTTCAAGGTCAGCTTTTTGCTTTATGATTCTGGCTTCTTCTTCTGCAAAGAAAAGTTCAGCACGGGCAGCCTCTGCCTTAGCCCGAGCTTTTATCGCTGAGGAACTAGCTGTGGAAGCTCTACTTGACTGTCTTGAAGTACGTGACTGTACTGACTTTGCACATGCGTCATCACTTTGAGTAGCTTCTTGCTGTTTTTCCACACTCCCATTCTGAGAAGATGGCTGGTACTTTTTGCCTGACCGTAGACTCATTGTTGCTGCACATAACCTTGTTCAATTGTGCCCGCCGTGCGCTTGTCCTTTTACTATACTGTCCTTGCAATGAGTTGCTTCTTCAAAGCTCGACAGTTAGCTAACAGTGTAAAATTCTCCTGAAGAAAACACAAGGCATAACTTTTCTTGGGTTCCACGAAGACTTTACTTTTCTTATTATACTGTAAAACTGTAACAAAGAGCAAAAGACAAAACAGAAATAAGATCAAACCAATACAGATACCTAAAGTACACAACTTATAGCAACAGAAATGCTGAGTCATAGCTAATAGCTATGCTAACTATCAATTTAGTCATTTGACATGAGAAAACTCCAATAACCCAAAGATATGCCAAGTACAATTACTTTTAACATTTTTTAGTAATATGTACAGTACTTACGGACAAATAGTATCCAAGGCAACAATGTAAAAAGAAAGAAATGCAGCAGGAGAAAACAGCACTGGCGCTCTGCTCTGCAACTAAATTGTTATGGAAATTTACTAAACTAAAGCTACTGCTGCTTGATAGCCAAAAGGGGGCACTGTTGCGCACACAATTATGATGAAAAACCAAACTCTTAATTTACTTTAGAGAGGTCAAAACAAAGAGGATACTTCATGAAGAAGAAGAAGAAGAGGATACTTCATGAAGAAGAAGAAGAAGAAGAAGAGGAAGAAGAAGAAGAAGGATACGTCATGAAGAAGAAGAAGAAGAAGAAGAAGAATGATACGTCATACTCGAACATGGCGGAAAGGATGACAGACGAGAGTGTTTTCAAATGTGAGTATTACAAACCAAATGACCGCATGTGTTGAACTACTGTACGGTAAACTGTTGAGTTGCTGAAGGTGTAAAGACACTAGTATAGTACATTTGTGATTTTGCTGTAAATCACATTTTATTATGTATAGCTAACAGAGGAGCTCCAGTAAGGACACATACGTCTCCAAAGTGGATTTGCATACATTTTAAACCGTATACATCTTAAATACAATTACTAAATGTCTATTTAATATCTGGCAAGAAAATCTTCTATAAGAATTGCAGATTACTACGTCTAACAGATATGAAATAGACATCTGAGTGATGTATGTGTGCTATTGTGTAGGAGAACTCACTGTTGTCAACACTGTTTTCATTAGACGAATGTTTAATACATTTACATAAAGTAACTAAACATAAGTAATATATTTCATTTGTCCATTAGTACTGTTGAAAAATTGTGGAACATTTATGATTAACATGTTAATGTAGTGTTGAGCTCATAAATCACAGAGGTAACGTGAATCTTATTATAATACAATAAAATAAAAATCATTTTTGCAGGATCTGAAGTGTCCGCAGACGAGGGTGAGCACTGAGGATGAGGAGGCCGGAGCTGAATCCTGGAAGTGCTGACATCACTCCATCATCACTCCTCCTGCCCTCGTCGCCTCATGTGGACCGGATGTTGCTGTGGCCTCTTCATCATCTTCATCCTCAGTGAGGCCAGAGCCATCTAAAGCCAGGAAAAGGCCTAAAGACATAGAGGACCTAATCCAGGAGATGGAGGAGAGAGAAGAGGAGAGAGAGAGAGAGAAGAGGAGAGAGAGAGAGAAGAGGAGAGAGAGAGAGAGAGAGAGAGAGAGAGCAGCTGAGAGGGAGGAGAGACTGTGGAGAGAAATGGAGGAGGAGGAGGACAGAGGAGAACGGGAGAGACGAGAGAGAGAGAAGAGGAGAGAGAGCGGAGAGGGAGGAGAGACTGTGTAGAGAAATGGAGGAGGAGGAGGACAGAGGAGAACGGGAGAGACGAGAGAGAGAGAAGAGGAGAGAGAGCGGAGAGGGAGGAGAGACTGTGTAGAGAAATGGAGGAGGAGGAGGAGGACAGAGGAGAACGGGAGAGACGAGAGAGAGAGAAGAGGAGAGGAGAGAGAGCGGAGAGGGAGGAGAGACTGTGTAGAGAAATGGAGGAGGAGGAGGACAGAGGAGAACGGGAGAGACGAGAGAGAGAGAAGAGGAGAGAGAGCGGAGAGGGAGGAGAGACTGTGGAGAGAAATGGAGGAGAAGGAGGACAGAGGAGAACGGGAGAGACGAGAGAGAGAGAAGAGGAGAGAGAGCGGAGAGGGAGGAGAGACTGTGGAGAGAAATGGAGGAGAAGGAGGACAGAGGAGAACGGGAGAGACGAGAGAGAGGAGAGCAGCTGAGAGGGAGGAGAGACTGTGGAGAGAAATGGAGGAGAAGGAGGACAGAGGAGAACGGGAGAGACGAGAGAGAGGAGAGCAGCTGAGAGGGAGGAGAGACTGTGGAGAGAAATGGAGGAGAAGGAGGACAGAGGAGAACGGGAGAGACGAGAGAGAGAGAAGAGGAGAGAGAGCGGAGAGGGAGGAGAGACTGTGGAGAGAAATGGAGGAGAAGGAGGACAGAGGAGAACGGGAGAGACGAGAGAGAGAGAAGAGGAGAGAGAGCGGAGAGGGAGGAGAGACTGTGGAGAGAAATGGAGGAGAAGGAGGACAGAGGAGAACGGGAGAGACGAGAGAGAGAGAAGAGGAGAGAGAGCGGAGAGGGAGGAGAGACTGTGGAGAGAAATGGAGGAGAAGGAGGACAGAGGAGAACGGGAGAGACGAGAGAGAGAGGAAAGACAGGAACGAGAAGTAAGAGAAAGAGAAGAGAGATGGCACCGGGAGGCAAGCGGGAGAGAGGAAAGGAGAGATAAAGAAACAAAAGAAAGGGATGAAAAATTCCTTAATGTCCTTGAAACCCTTGCCAAAAAACAAATTCAATGACAAAAAACATCTTATGATCATTTACACATTTGGGTTAATGTGAATTAAATGATATACACACACACACACACACACACACACACACACACACACACACACACACACACACACACACAGTACTGTGCAACAACAACAACTGGTGGCCTAAGACTTTTGTACAATACTATGTATATAAAACAAACAATTTCTAGGCATTCACAGTACATTATAGACTTCTAGAAATGTAGTGATACTTTAAGATTGTGATAAAATTCATAAATTAAATATTTATGAAGTGATGAATAATTAGTAAATGTGTGGTGCAATGTAAAAACACACACTTTAAAACAGCAGTTTATGACTTGTAAACGCACTCAGAGCTCATGCAGGGATACTCACGGCAGCTCATGGAGGGTTCAGTAACACACATGTCTGTAGTTCTCAGTAGTCAGGTATTAACTGGTTTAAACTGATTCAGGTGTGTATAATTAGGGTTGGACAATAGCCCTCCATGACCTAAGCTGAACTTGAGACTGATAACACACACTACCTTGAGTTCTGGGGCCCGTTCTTCGTACGTTGCTTAAAACATCCGAGATAAAATGAGACATCCAAGATGATATCATCGTGGTAATCATGATCTGGCTAATTAGGTTCTTCGAACACACCGGCCGGATATGATTAGTATAGCTGGATTGAGTTAGTGAGATAATTGCGCGTTCATGCGCTGGTTGAAAAGGGGATATGTATCGATAGTAGAAACATTGATCAGCAACGCTGCTATTGGCTGTTCAGCGTGGCCAAAGAGCGCACTCAGTTTTTCTCCTCAGCAGAGCAAGGACTAATAGTCTAAGGCTACGTTCACACTGCAGGCTGAAACGACCCAATTCCGATTGTTTTGCCCCTATGCGACCTGTATCTGATCTTTTCATGACAGTCTGAACGACACAGATCCGATCTTTTCAAATGCGACCCAGGCCACTTGGGTATGTGGTCCCAAATCCGATACATATCCGATCTTTTGAAATGCGACTTCAGTCTGAACGGCCAGGTCGCATTTATCCGACCCGCACGTCATTGATACGCGAAAAACGTCATAATTCTGCGTTGAAGTAGTCGTCGGTTTGAAAACGGACTGCATAACTTATTCGTCGAGCTGAGGTAAATCTGCCGAACGGGTCGACCTCGACGAGCCCGTTAATAAAAAAATAATAATAAAAAGCCCACGGCCATTATATATACGTTATGTTAACTTATTTGTGCTGAATCTGATATTAGATAGGTCAGCGGCTGCTGTCTGGCTCCTGTGTAACGGTCGCTGCGCGCGCTCGTGTGTGTGTGTGTGTGTGTGAGAATCAGTTAAAGTTTAGCTACTTCCGCAAACAACAAGTGACGTCGTTGACCGTTGAGTACTCTTCTGCGCATGCGGGTCACTTCTGGGTCATTTCACATTCACACAGGAGATCACAAAAGGTCGCATTTAATTGGAAATGTGAACGGCCTTGCAAAAAAATCGATTTTTTTCAAAAAATTGGAATTGAGCATTAAGCCCTGCAGTGTGAACGTAGCCAAAGTTTATTCGGAATTTTAATGTTTAATTAAAACGCCAGGGAACACCTCAAAGTCTGCAAAAGCCAGGAGAGAGGGCTGGTAAAAAGTAGCAGACAATTGAAATCCGTTAGAAGTGGCCATGCTAGATGTTTTATCACTTAATAGCCTATATATTTGTATTTTAATAATTGCATAATTACTTTGTTCATTGTAATGTCAGAGTCACCACACTAGAACATGGGAACAAATAAAAGTGAAGTACAAAAATATTATACATAATGGTAATTTTTAGTTAACCTATATTATAGTCTCTTTTATAAAAGGCACTGTTAAATAAATGGTTGTCTGTTTATAAAAGCAACCAAGAAAAAGGCCTTTTTTTTTTTTTGCTGCATTAAATTAAGGCCGTATAGTCATTTCAACTGTTAAATCTTGAGTAATGATTAATTGCTTTGACTTGTGAAAGTGAAAACTGATAAACTTATGTTAATGTAAAAATATTTTGCCATGAGTTATTGACCACATTTTTCCCGAGTGTAGTTCATTGTAATGACATTGTGTTTTCCTCTTTTGTGCACTTTTACATAATACACCAACACTTGTATCTGTTCCCAAGAAAGTGGAGCTGAAATACTGTATGTGGAGTAATTGGACATTTTCTAACTTTCCAAAGGAAAGAAAGTATAAGACTTTGTAATGTCCATTTGTTTCCATTGCACTGGACAGTGAATAAACCCTCTCAGATAACTGTCATATGGAGGAACTAGCCTACCTGCAAGTGCATAAATAACTTTACTTAATTTATACTTGTATGCTTTATGGCTGCAATATAAGTTGCAGGATTCCACATCTCCAGAAAGGCCTACAGAAGAGTCTGCACAGACAGAGGAGACATAGGCCTACAGGTGGGCAGTGGATAGACAACTTTTCCTTTTTATTTGTTGCATGAGGCATGTGTCTAATATCTCTTGTTGCAGGCACTTGACCACTGGCTTTTCTTTACAAAGAACAATTGAAATAAAACTCAAGGAACTAAGCATATTTGTCTTTTATTAAACATTTAATGAAAAGTGTTGTTTTTTTGCAATGTTGTGTAATATGGCACATGCAACAATGTCACAGGCCCTGTCAGGTGTGCAACCCTCAGACTTATCAGACACTGAAATCTTCACTTTAGTTAGCCAAAGTTCATTTCATTGTGTGCCCTTGTCCTGGCTAGAGCTGCATTGTAACTGGTTTGGGTCAGGGAATGGGGTCATAAACACCTGTCTGCAGGCAGGAACATGTCATAATCACCTATGAAGAAATGCAGTTCTGTTAGGATCAGCATAAGTGTATGTAATACAGTGAGTTTGATATTTAATTGTGGAACTTTCCTTACCACTTTCAAATAATGTGCATAAATGTGAATCTCTGAAAATTCTTAAGTCATGCACAGATCCTGGCCATTTTGCTTTCACATTTGTGATATGGAAGATTTTAGTCAACTGCCTTTTTTTAATTTGATATAATATTACTAATCTGGAATATTAAGAATCCCAATAGTAACTGGGCTGCACATTTACATTGTGAACCCCCTTTCTGTTCACATAATCCCCTTCATTGAGGCCTTGATGGCAGTCTATGGTCTAGCCTAGTCTATGGTACCAATCACGTTAGTGAAGCCTGAGTGACATATAACGCACTGTAATCGGCATGGTCATGATTGCATGATCTTCATAAAAAAATTATGATAGCCTAAAAAAACTGCTTTAAAAAAAACTGCTTTACAACATTGGGTCTTAAAACCTAAAACTGTTTTTTAAACCTAAAAGCGCCAGGTAAACTCCGAATGACACGACAGACAGCACTTTCCATCAAGTTCTCCGCATCTCCAATAGTGTTTAGGAAAGAGCCACCCGCAAATAATCTTAGGGCAATGCAAACAGTTTGTGCTGTAGTTAAAGCCCGACTCCGACAAGTCGAAAATAAATGTGCGTTTCCAACAAATTAATAATGTAAACGACAATCTCACGAGTCACGAGAAAAAATATACAGTATATATCTCAGAAAGTGCACTATCGCGCTGCGCTGGACTTCCCATATCAGCTCCGCTTATGAAGCCGCAGTCTAATCCTGTTTACATGAAATAAGCCTGCTCCCGAGCAGGTTTAAGATTGCGCACCTGTTGCTATGACAGCAAGTCCAGGATGAGCTTCGAAGAACCAAACAATCCAAGATCATGCCAAATCGTCAACAATCAAATCCAGCTAACTGAGTTAGCGACGTACGAAGAACGGACCCCAGGATTAACTAGGGTTAGTGAACCCAAGCATATAATTCAGTCATTATTTATTCTCCTTCGTGTTGTTTGATCCCTCTGTTTTTTTGTTTTGTTTTCTTGAACACAAAAGGTGATTTTGGTCAGGTTTGTTCTGTTGGTTTAATACAGTACCAGTCAATGGACCTTGTCATCAGATAATGCCAGTACGCTTCTGAAAGATGGGCTCCAGTGACTGATATTGTATGAAACCTGCAGAACAAACTTGACAAAAATCCCCTTTTTAAACAATAAAAGCAGAGGGATCTAACAGCATGAAAGCAAGTGAATAATGGCTGTATTTACATGTTGAGGTGAACTAACCCTTTCACCCACCAAATAGAAATTGTAAATGTAAATGTAAATGTACGTTTGCATTTTGCATTATTATTATTATAGTAATACCTTGATGAAATAAGCAGCTTTGAGAGTTTATGCCTGAGACCGTTTCACAAAAAGCTTTACAAAAATCAATCACATTTATGCATTTGGCAGATGTTTTTACCCAAAGTGACTAAATGCATTTATTACAGGGACAATGACCCTGGACCAGCCTGGAGTAAAGAGCCTTGCTGATCGACCATCTTCTGCTAACCAGTTCAGGGGTTCAGCTCAAAATATTTGCATGTAATTGTAAACCTATAAAATGACATTTTGGCAAGAAACTGAATGCTGACAACATGAATTGTAAAACATTTAAATCTTCTTAAATGTTTTAAAGGTAGTCGTGCTCATGGAGAGCAGGCACAGGGGTGTTTGGAGCAGACACAGCGGCAGCCAGATCGTCCCGCACATGTTCTCCCACTCTTGCTTCAAGGTTGTGGGATCAGGGGGCACACTCGTCTAACTGTCTCCTCTGTGCACACACTCGTCTAACTGTCTCCTGAGCACACACTCGTCTAACTGTCTCCTGTGCACACACTCGTCTAACTGTCTCCTGTGCACACACTCGTCTAACTGTCTCCTCTGTGCACACACTCGTCTAACTGTCTCCTGTGCACACACTCGTCTAACTGTCTCCTCTGTGCACACACTCGTCTAACTGTCTCCTGTGCGCGCGCACTCGTCTAACTGTCTCCTGTGTGCGCACACTCGTCTAACTGTCTCCTGTGTGCGCACACTCGTCTAACTGTCTCCTGTGCGCGCGCACTCGTCTAACTGTCTCCTGTGTGCGCACACTCGTCTAACTGTCTCCTGTGCGCGCACTCGTCTAACTGTCTCCTGTCACACTCGTCTAACTGTCTCCTGTGAGCGCGCACTCGTCTAACTGTCTCCTGTGCGCGCGCACTCGTCTAACTGTCTCCTGTGCGCGCGCACTCGTCTAACTGTCTCCTGTCACACTCGTCTAACTGTCTCCTGTGAGCGCGCACTCGTCTAACTGTCTCCTGTCACACTCGTCTAACTGTCTCCTGTCACACTCGTCTAACTGTCTCCTGTGAGCGCGCACTCGTCTAACTGTCTCCTGTCACACTCGTCTAACTGTCTCCTGTGCGCGCGCACTCGTCTAACTGTCTCCTGTCACACTCGTCTAACTGTCTCCTGTGAGCGCGCACTCGTCTAACTGTCTCCTGTCACACTCGTCTAACTGTCTCCTGTGCGCGCGCACTCGTCTAACTGTCTCCTGTCACACTCGTCTAACTGTCTCCTGTGAGCGCGCACTCGTCTAACTGTCTCCTGTCACACTCGTCTAACTGTCTCCTGTCACACTCGTCTAACTGTCTCCTGTGAGCGCGCACTCGTCTAACTGTCTCCTGTCACACTCGTCTAACTGTCTCCTGTCACACTCGTCTAACTGTCTCCTGTGAGCGCGCACTCGTCTAACTGTCTCCTGTCACACTCGTCTAACTGTCTCCTGTGCGCGCGCACTCGTCTAACTGTCTCCTTTCACACTCATCTAACTGTCTCCTGTGCGCGCGCACTCGTCTAACTGTCTCCTGTCACACTCGTCTAACTGTCTCCTGTGAGCGCGCACTCGTCTAACTGTCTCCTTTCACACTCATCTAACTGTCTCCTGTGCGCGCGCACTCGTCTAACTGTCTCCTGTCACACTCGTCTAACTGTCTCCTGTGAGCGCGCACTCGTCTAACTGTCTCCTGTCACACTCGTCTAACTGTCTCCTGTGCGCGCGCACTCGTCTAACTGTCTCCTGTCACACTCGTCTAACTGTCTCCTGTCACACTCGTCTAACTGTCTCCTGTGCACACACTCGTCTAACTGTCTCCTGTGCGCGCGCACTCGTCTAACTGTCTCCTGTGCGCGCGCACTCGTCTAACTGTCTCCTGTGTGCACACACTCGTCTAACTGTCTCCTGTGTGCGCACACTCGTCTAACTGTCTCCTGTGTGCACACACTCGTCTAACTGTCTCCTGTCACACTCGTCTAACTGTCTCCTCTGTGCACACACTCGTCTAACTGTCTCCTCTGTGCACGCACTCGTCTAACTGTCTCCTGTGCGCGCGCACTCGTCTAACTGTCTCCTGTGCGAGCGCACTCGTCTAACTGTCTCCTGTGCGCGCACACTCGTCTAACTGTCTCCTGTGTGCGCACACTCGTCTAACTGTCTCCTGTGTGCGCACACTCGTCTAACTGTCTCCTGTGTGCACACACTCGTCTAACTGTCTCCTCTGTGCACACACTCGTCTAACTGTCTCCTGTGCGCGCGCACTCGTCTAACTGTCTCCTGTGCGAGCGCACTCGTCTAACTGTCTCCTGTGCGCGCACACTCGTCTAACTGTCTCCTGTGTGCGCACACTCGTCTAACTGTCTCCTGTGTGCGCACACTCGTCTAACTGTCTCCTGTGTGCACACACTCGTCTAACTGTCTCCTCTGTGCACGCACTCGTCTAACTGTCTCCTGTGCGCGCGCACTCGTCTAACTGTCTCCTGTGCGAGCGCACTCGTCTAACTGTCTCCTGTGCGCGCACACTCGTCTAACTGTCTCCTCTGTGCACACACTCGTCTAACTGTCTCCTGTGTGCACACACTCGTCTAACTGTCTCCTCTGTGCACACACTCGTCTAACTGTCTCCTGTGCGAGCGCACTCGTCTAACTGTCTCCTGTGCGCGCACACTCGTCTAACTGTCTCCTGTGTGCACACACTCGTCTAACTGTCTCCTGTGTGCGCACACTCGTCTAACTGTCTCCTGTGCGAGCGCACTCGTCTAACTGTCTCCTGTGCGCGCACACTCGTCTAACTGTCTCCTCTGTGCACACACTCGTCTAACTGTCTCCTGTGTGCACACACTCGTCTAACTGTCTCCTCTGTGCACACACTCGTCTAACTGTCTCCTGTGCGAGCGCACTCGTCTAACTGTCTCCTGTGCGCGCACACTCGTCTAACTGTCTCCTGTGTGCACACACTCGTCTAACTGTCTCCTGTGTGCGCACACTCGTCTAACTGTCTCCTGTGCGAGCGCACTCGTCTAACTGTCTCCTGTGCGCGCACACTCGTCTAACTGTCTCCTCTGTGCACACACTCGTCTAACTGTCTCCTGTGTGCACACACTCGTCTAACTGTCTCCTCTGTGCACACACTCGTCTAACTGTCTCCTGTGCGAGCGCACTCGTCTAACTGTCTCCTGTGCGAGCGCACTCGTCTAACTGTCTCCTGTGCGCGCACACTCGTCTAACTGTCTCCTCTGTGCACACACTCGTCTAACTGTCTCCTGTGTGCACACACTCGTCTAACTGTCTCCTCTGTGCACACACTCGTCTAACTGTCTCCTGTGCGAGCGCACTCGTCTAACTGTCTCCTGTGCGCGCACACTCGTCTAACTGTCTCCTGTGTGCACACACTCGTCTAACTGTCTCCTGTGTGCGCACACTCGTCTAACTGTCTCCTCTGTGCACACACTCGTCTAACTGTCTCCTGTGTGCGCACACTCGTCTAACTGTCTCCTGTCACACTTGTCTAACTGTCTCCTCTGTGCACACACTTGTCTAACTGTCTCCTCTGTGCACACTTGTCTAACTGTCTCCTGTGTGCGCACACTCGTCTAACTGTCTCCTGTGTGCGCACACTCGTCTAACTGTCTCCTGTGTGCGCACACTCGTCTAACTGTCTCCTGTGCGCACACTCGTCTAACTGTCTCCTGTGCACGCACTCGTCTAACTGTCTCCTGTGTGCGCACACTCGTCTAACTGTCTCCTGTGTGCGCACACTCGTCTAACTGTCTCCTGTGTGCACACACTTGTCTAACTGTCTCCTCTGTGCACACACTTGTCTAACTGTCTCCTCTGTGCACACACTTGTCTAACTGTCTCCTGTGTGCGCACACTCGTCTAACTGTCTCCTGTGTGCGCACACTCGTCTAACTGTCTCCTGTGTGCACACACTCGTCTAACTGTCTCCTCTGTGCACACACTCGTCTAACTGTCTCCTGTGCGAGCGCACTCGTCTAACTGTCTCCTGTGCGCGCGCACTCGTCTAACTGTCTCCTCTGTGCACACACTCGTCTAACTGTCTCCTCTGTGCACACACTCGTCTAACTGTCTCCTCTGTGCGCACACTCGTCTAACTGTCTCCTCTGTGCGCACACTCGTCTAACTGTCTCCTCTGTGCGCACACTCGTCTAACTGTCTCCTCTGTGCGCACACTCGTCTAACTGTCTCCTGTGCGCACACACTCGTCTAACTGTCTCCTGTGTGCGCACACTCGTCTGACTGTCTCCTGTGTGCGCACACTCGTCTAACTGTCTCCTGTCACACTCGTCTAACTGTCTCCTGTGTGCACACACTCGTCTAACTGTCTCCTGTGTGCGCACACTCGTCTAACTGTCTCCTGTCACACTCGTCTAACTGTCTCCTGTGTGCACACACTTGTCTGTCTCCTGTGTGCGCACACTCGTCTAACTGTCTCCTGTCACACTCGTCTAACTGTCTCCTCTGTGCACACACTTGTCTAACTGTCTCCTGTGTGCGCACACTCGTCTAACTGTCTCCTGTGTGCGCACATTCGTCTAACTGTCTCCTCTGTGCACACACTCGTCAAACTGTCTCCTGTGCGCGCGCACTCGTCTAACTGTCTCCTGTGTGCGCACACTCGTCTAACTGTCTCCTGTGTGCGCGCACTCGTCTAACTGTCTCCTGTCACACTCGTCTAACTGTCTCCTGTGAGCGCGCACTCGTCTAACTGTCTCCTGTGCGCGCGCACTCGTCTAACTGTCTCCTGTCACACTCGTCTAACTGTCTCCTGTCACACTCGTCTAACTGTCTCCTGTGAGCGCGCACTCGTCTAACTGTCTCCTGTCACACTCGTCTAACTGTCTCCTGTGCGCGCGCACTCGTCTAACTGTCTCCTGTCACACTCGTCTAACTGTCTCCTGTGAGCGCGCACTCGTCTAACTGTCTCCTGTCACACTCGTCTAACTGTCTCCTGTGCGCGCGCACTCGTCTAACTGTCTCCTGTCACACTCGTCTAACTGTCTCCTGTGAGCGCGCACTCGTCTAACTGTCTCCTGTCACACTCGTCTAACTGTCTCCTGTCACACTCGTCTAACTGTCTCCTGTGAGCGCGCACTCGTCTAACTGTCTCCTGTCACACTCGTCTAACTGTCTCCTGTCACACTCGTCTAACTGTCTCCTGTGAGCGCGCACTCGTCTAACTGTCTCCTGTCACACTCGTCTAACTGTCTCCTGTGCGCGCGCACTCGTCTAACTGTCTCCTTTCACACTCATCTAACTGTCTCCTGTGCGCGCGCACTCGTCTAACTGTCTCCTGTCACACTCGTCTAACTGTCTCCTGTGAGCGCGCACTCGTCTAACTGTCTCCTTTCACACTCATCTAACTGTCTCCTGTGCGCGCGCACTCGTCTAACTGTCTCCTGTCACACTCGTCTAACTGTCTCCTGTGAGCGCGCACTCGTCTAACTGTCTCCTGTCACACTCGTCTAACTGTCTCCTGTGCGCGCGCACTCGTCTAACTGTCTCCTGTCACACTCGTCTAACTGTCTCCTGTCACACTCGTCTAACTGTCTCCTGTGCACACACTCGTCTAACTGTCTCCTGTGCGCGCGCACTCGTCTAACTGTCTCCTGTGCGCGCGCACTCGTCTAACTGTCTCCTGTGTGCACACACTCGTCTAACTGTCTCCTGTGTGCGCACACTCGTCTAACTGTCTCCTGTGTGCACACACTCGTCTAACTGTCTCCTGTCACACTCGTCTAACTGTCTCCTCTGTGCACACACTCGTCTAACTGTCTCCTCTGTGCACGCACTCGTCTAACTGTCTCCTGTGCGCGCGCACTCGTCTAACTGTCTCCTGTGCGAGCGCACTCGTCTAACTGTCTCCTGTGCGCGCACACTCGTCTAACTGTCTCCTCTGTGCACACACTCGTCTAACTGTCTCCTGTGTGCACACACTCGTCTAACTGTCTCCTCTGTGCACACACTCGTCTAACTGTCTCCTGTGCGAGCGCACTCGTCTAACTGTCTCCTGTGCGCGCACACTCGTCTAACTGTCTCCTGTGTGCACACACTCGTCTAACTGTCTCCTGTGTGCGCACACTCGTCTAACTGTCTCCTGTGTGCACACACTCGTCTAACTGTCTCCTCTGTGCACGCACTCGTCTAACTGTCTCCTGTGCGCGCGCACTCGTCTAACTGTCTCCTGTGCGCGCACACTCGTCTAACTGTCTCCTCTGTGCACACACTCGTCTAACTGTCTCCTGTGTGCACACACTCGTCTAACTGTCTCCTCTGTGCACACACTCGTCTAACTGTCTCCTGTGCGAGCGCACTCGTCTAACTGTCTCCTGTGCGCGCACACTCGTCTAACTGTCTCCTGTGCGCGCGCACTCGTCTAACTGTCTCCTGTGCGCGCGCACTCGTCTAACTGTCTCCTGTGTGCACACACTCGTCTAACTGTCTCCTGTGTGCGCACACTCGTCTAACTGTCTCCTGTGTGCACACACTCGTCTAACTGTCTCCTGTCACACTCGTCTAACTGTCTCCTCTGTGCACACACTCGTCTAACTGTCTCCTCTGTGCACGCACTCGTCTAACTGTCTCCTGTGCGCGCGCACTCGTCTAACTGTCTCCTGTGCGAGCGCACTCGTCTAACTGTCTCCTGTGCGCGCACACTCGTCTAACTGTCTCCTCTGTGCACACACTCGTCTAACTGTCTCCTGTGTGCACACACTCGTCTAACTGTCTCCTCTGTGCACACACTCGTCTAACTGTCTCCTGTGCGAGCGCACTCGTCTAACTGTCTCCTGTGCGAGCGCACTCGTCTAACTGTCTCCTGTGCGCGCGCACTCGTCTAACTGTCTCCTGTGCGCGCACACTCGTCTAACTGTCTCCTCTGTGCACACACTCGTCTAACTGTCTCCTGTGTGCGCACACTCGTCTAACTGTCTCCTGTGTGCGCACACTCGTCTAACTGTCTCCTGTGTGCGCACACTCGTCTAACTGTCTCCTGTGTGCGCACACTCGTCTAACTGTCTCCTGTGCGCGCACTCGTCTAACTGTCTCCTGTGCACGCACTCGTCTAACTGTCTCCTGTGTGCGCGCACTCGTCTAACTGTCTCCTGTGTGCGCACACTCGTCTAACTGTCTCCTGTGTGCACACACTTGTCTAACTGTCTCCTCTGTGCACACACTTGTCTAACTGTCTCCTCTGTGCACACACTTGTCTAACTGTCTCCTGTGTGCGCACACTCGTCTAACTGTCTCCTGTGTGCGCACACTCGTCTAACTGTCTCCTGTGTGCACACACTCGTCTAACTGTCTCCTCTGTGCACACACTCGTCTAACTGTCTCCTGTGCGAGCGCACTCGTCTAACTGTCTCCTGTGCGCGCGCACTCGTCTAACTGTCTCCTCTGTGCACACACTCGTCTAACTGTCTCCTCTGTGCACACACTCGTCTAACTGTCTCCTCTGTGCACACACTCGTCTAACTGTCTCCTCTGTGCACACACTCGTCTAACTGTCTCCTCTGTGCGCACACTCGTCTAACTGTCTCCTCTGTGCGCACACTCGTCTAACTGTCTCCTGTGCGCACACACTCGTCTAACTGTCTCCTGTGTGCGCACACTCGTCTGACTGTCTCCTGTGTGCGCACACTCGTCTAACTGTCTCCTGTCACACTCGTCTAACTGTCTCCTGTGTGCACACACTCGTCTAACTGTCTCCTGTGTGCGCACACTCGTCTAACTGTCTCCTGTCACACTCGTCTAACTGTCTCCTGTGTGCACACACTCGTCTAACTGTCTCCTGTGTGCGCACACTCGTCTAACTGTCTCCTGTGTGCACACACTCGTCTAACTGTCTCCTCTGTGCACGCACTCGTCTAACTGTCTCCTGTGCGCGCGCACTCGTCTAACTGTCTCCTGTGCGCGCACACTCGTCTAACTGTCTCCTCTGTGCACACACTCGTCTAACTGTCTCCTGTGTGCACACACTCGTCTAACTGTCTCCTCTGTGCACACACTCGTCTAACTGTCTCCTGTGCGAGCGCACTCGTCTAACTGTCTCCTGTGCGCGCACACTCGTCTAACTGTCTCCTGTGCGCGCGCACTCGTCTAACTGTCTCCTGTGCGCGCGCACTCGTCTAACTGTCTCCTGTGTGCACACACTCGTCTAACTGTCTCCTGTGTGCGCACACTCGTCTAACTGTCTCCTGTGTGCACACACTCGTCTAACTGTCTCCTGTCACACTCGTCTAACTGTCTCCTCTGTGCACACACTCGTCTAACTGTCTCCTCTGTGCACGCACTCGTCTAACTGTCTCCTGTGCGCGCGCACTCGTCTAACTGTCTCCTGTGCGAGCGCACTCGTCTAACTGTCTCCTGTGCGCGCACACTCGTCTAACTGTCTCCTCTGTGCACACACTCGTCTAACTGTCTCCTGTGTGCACACACTCGTCTAACTGTCTCCTCTGTGCACACACTCGTCTAACTGTCTCCTGTGCGAGCGCACTCGTCTAACTGTCTCCTGTGCGAGCGCACTCGTCTAACTGTCTCCTGTGCGCGCGCACTCGTCTAACTGTCTCCTGTGCGCGCACACTCGTCTAACTGTCTCCTCTGTGCACACACTCGTCTAACTGTCTCCTGTGTGCGCACACTCGTCTAACTGTCTCCTGTGTGCGCACACTCGTCTAACTGTCTCCTGTGTGCGCACACTCGTCTAACTGTCTCCTGTGTGCGCACACTCGTCTAACTGTCTCCTGTGTGCGCACACTCGTCTAACTGTCTCCTGTGTGCGCACACTCGTCTAACTGTCTCCTGTGCGCACACTCGTCTAACTGTCTCCTGTGCACGCACTCGTCTAACTGTCTCCTGTGTGCGCGCACTCGTCTAACTGTCTCCTGTGTGCGCACACTCGTCTAACTGTCTCCTGTGTGCACACACTTGTCTAACTG
This sequence comes from Leuciscus leuciscus, assembly GCF_965113295.1. Lineage (NCBI taxonomy): Eukaryota > Metazoa > Chordata > Actinopteri > Cypriniformes > Leuciscidae > Leuciscus > Leuciscus leuciscus. The sequence continues at coordinate 1,129,680 of NC_138730.1, forward strand.
TCTCCTGTGTGCACACACTTGTCTAACTGTCTCCTCTGTGCACACACTTGTCTAACTGTCTCCTGTGTGCGCACACTCGTCTAACTGTCTCCTGTGTGCGCACACTCGTCTAACTGTCTCCTGTGTGCACACACTCGTCTAACTGTCTCCTCTGTGCACACACTCGTCTAACTGTCTCCTGTGCGAGCGCACTCGTCTAACTGTCTCCTGTGCGCGCGCACTCGTCTAACTGTCTCCTCTGTGCACACACTCGTCTAACTGTCTCCTCTGTGCACACACTCGTCTAACTGTCTCCTCTGTGCACACACTCGTCTAACTGTCTCCTCTGTGCGCACACTCGTCTAACTGTCTCCTCTGTGCGCACACTCGTCTAACTGTCTCCTGTGCGCACACACTCGTCTAACTGTCTCCTGTGTGCGCACACTCGTCTGACTGTCTCCTGTGTGCGCACACTCGTCTAACTGTCTCCTGTCACACTCGTCTAACTGTCTCCTGTGTGCACACACTCGTCTAACTGTCTCCTGTGTGCGCACACTCGTCTAACTGTCTCCTGTCACACTCGTCTAACTGTCTCCTGTGTGCACACACTTGTCTGTCTCCTGTGTGCGCACACTCGTCTAACTGTCTCCTGTCACACTCGTCTAACTGTCTCCTCTGTGCACACACTTGTCTAACTGTCTCCTGTGTGCGCACACTCGTCTAACTGTCTCCTGTCACACTCGTCTAACTGTCTCCTCTGTGCACACACTTGTCTAACTGTCTCCTGTGTGCGCACACTCGTCTAACTGTCTCCTGTGTGCGCACATTCGTCTAACTGTCTCCTCTGTGCACACACTCGTCTAACTGTCTCCTGTGCACACACTCGTCTAACTGTCTCCTGTGCACACACTCGTCTAACTGTCTCCTGTGCGCGCACACTCGTCTAACTGTCTCCTCTGTGCACACACTCGTCTGTCTCCTGTGCGCGCACACTCGTCTAACTGTCTCCTCTGTGCGCACACTCGTCTAACTGTCTCCTGTGCGCGCACACTCGTCTAACTGTCTCTTCTGCGCACACTCGTCTAACTGTCTCCTGTGCGCGCACTCGTCTAACTGTCTCCTGTGCGCGCACTCGTCTAACTGTCTCCTGTGCGTGCGCACTCGTCTAACTGTCTCCTGTGCACACACTCGTCTAACTGTCTCCTGTGTGCACACACTCGTCTAACTGTCTCCTGTGTGCACACTCGTCTAACTGTCTCCTGTGTGCACACACTCGTCTAACTGTCTCCTGTGTGCACACTCGTCTAACTGTCTCCTCTGTGCACACACTCGTCTAACTGTCTCCTGTGTGCACACACTCGTCTAACTGTCTCCTCTGTGCGCACACTCGTCTAACTGTCTCCTCTGTGCGCACACTCGTCTAACTGTCTCTTCTGCGCACACTCGTCTAACTGTCTCCTGTGCGCGCACTCGTCTAACTGTCTCCTGTGCGCGCACTCGTCTAACTGTCTCCTGTGCGTGCGCACTCGTCTAACTGTCTCCTGTGGGCGCACACTCGTCTAACTGTCTCCTGTGCGCGCACACTCGTCTAACTGTCTCCTGTGCACGCACTCGTCTAACTGTCTCCTGTGCACGCACTCGTCTAACTGTCTCCTGTGCGTGCACTCGTCTAACTGTCTCCTGTGGGCGCACACTCGTCTAACTGTCTCCTGTGCGCGCACACTCGTCTAACTGTCTCCTTTGCGCGCACTCGTCTAACTGTCTCCTGTGTGCGCACACTCGTCTAACTGTCTCATGTGTGCACACTCGTCTAACTGTCTCCTGTGCGCGCGCACTCGTCTAACTGTCTCCTGTGTGCGCACACTCGTCTAACTGTCTCCTGTGCGCGCGCACTCGTCTAACTGTCTCCTGTCACACTCGTCTAACTGTCTCCTGTGAGCGCGCACTCGTCTAACTGTCTCCTGTCACACTCGTCTAACTGTCTCCTGTCACACTCGTCTAACTGTCTCCTGTGAGCGCGCACTCGTCTAACTGTCTCCTGTCACACTCGTCTAACTGTCTCCTGTCACACTCGTCTAACTGTCTCCTGTGCGCGCGCACTCGTCTAACTGTCTCCTGTCACACTCGTCTAACTGTCTCCTGTGAGCGCGCACTCGTCTAACTGTCTCCTGTCACACTCGTCTAACTGTCTCCTGTGCGCGCGCACTCGTCTAACTGTCTCCTGTCACACTCGTCTAACTGTCTCCTGTGAGCGTGCACTCGTCTAACTGTCTCCTGTCACACTCGTCTAACTGTCTCCTGTCACACTCGTCTAACTGTCTCCTGTGAGCGCGCACTCGTCTAACTGTCTCCTGTCACACTCGTCTAACTGTCTCCTGTCACACTCGTCTAACTGTCTCCTGTGAGCGCGCACTCGTCTAACTGTCTCCTGTCACACTCGTCTAACTGTCTCCTGTGCGCGCGCACTCGTCTAACTGTCTCCTTTCACACTCATCTAACTGTCTCCTGTGCGCGCGCACTCGTCTAACTGTCTCCTGTCACACTCGTCTAACTGTCTCCTGTGAGCGCGCACTCGTCTAACTGTCTCCTTTCACACTCATCTAACTGTCTCCTGTGCGCGCGCACTCGTCTAACTGTCTCCTGTCACACTCGTCTAACTGTCTCCTGTGAGCGCGCACTCGTCTAACTGTCTCCTGTCACACTCGTCTAACTGTCTCCTGTGCGCGCGCACTCGTCTAACTGTCTCCTGTCACACTCGTCTAACTGTCTCCTGTCACACTCGTCTAACTGTCTCCTGTGCACACACTCGTCTAACTGTCTCCTGTGCGCGCGCACTCGTCTAACTGTCTCCTGTGCGCGCGCACTCGTCTAACTGTCTCCTGTGTGCACACACTCGTCTAACTGTCAAGTCAAGTCAAGTCAAGTTTATTTGTATAGCGCTTTTCACAATACAGATTGCATCAAAGCAGCTTCACAGTATTAAATTAAAATAATACAACAAAGTTTGTTTCAAGAGGAATTTATTGATTGATAAAATTAAATTAAATATCCCCAAAATATCCCCAACTGAGCAAGCCAAAGGCAACAGTGGCAAGGAACCGAAAAACTCCATCAAGTGACCTAATGGTGTCCTAAAACTCCATCAGGTGCCTTAATGGAGAAAAAAAAAACCTTGGGAGAACCCAGGCTCAGTCGGGGGCCAGTTCTCCTCTGGCATTGGATAGAGGCCGGATTGTAGTTTGAACTGTAGGATTATATGAATGCCTGGCTGAAGAGATGCGACTTTAATCTAGTTTTAAACTGGGAGAGCGAGTCTGAGCAACGAACAGTATCAGGAAGACTATTCCAGAGTTTTGGAGCCAAATGTGAAAATGCTCTCCCTCCTTTGGTGGTTCTGGATATCCTAGGTATGACCAAAAGCCTTGAATTTAGTGATCTTAAAGAGCGCGATGGATTATAGGGCGACAGAAGATCCGTTAAATAGACTGGAGCTAAGCCGTTTAGGGCTTTATAAGTCAGTAGCAATACCTTGTAATTAATACGGAACTTTATAGGTAACCAATGCAGTGATGATAAAATCGGTGTTATATGATCATATTTTCTTGATCTCGTAAGAACTCTAGCGGCGGCATTTTGGACTAACTGTAGCTTGTTTATTGAGGATGCAGGACAACCAGCTAATAAAGCATTACAGTAATCCAGTCTCGAGGTCATGAATGCATGAACTAACTTTTCTGCATCAGAAACTGATAGCATATTACGTAGCTTAGCAATGTTTCTAAGGTGGAAAAAGGCTGTTTTTGTAACATAAGAAATATGATTTTCAAAAGACAGGTTGCAATCGAGTATAACACCCAGGTCTTTTACTGTAGAGGATAAAGTAACAGGACATCCTATGATGTTAAAGTTGTATTGTGCGAGGTTTTGTGGGCGGTTTTTTGAACCGATAAGTATTACCTCTGTCTTGTCTGGATTTAATAAAAGAAAATTACGCGTCATCCAATCTTTTATATCTTTAACACACTCTGTCAATTTGGAAAATGTAGCGTTTTCATCCGGCCGTGATGAAATATATATTTGAGTGTCATCAGCATAACAATGGAAACTAATTCAGAATCAGAATCAGAATCAGAAAGAGCTTTATTGCCAAGTATGCTTGCGCATACGAGGAATTTGTCTTGGTGACAGTAGCTTCCAGTACACATACAATACAAAGTGACAAGACAAGTGACAAGTAACAGGTATAAATAAAAAATAAAATAAAAAAAATAGAAAAAATAAAATAAAAAGATTATAAATTATAAATATATATAAAGTTATAAGGTGCTATAATGAAATGTCTGAGGGAAGTATTGCACATGTTTGTTCCACAGTAGGGGAACATTTAAGTGTTCATGAGGTAGATGGCCTGGGGAAAGAAACTTTTCCTGTGTCTGGTTGTTTTTGTGCTCGGTGCTCTGTAGCGTCGACCAGACGGTAACAGTTCAAACAGAGAGTGTGCTGGGTGTGACGGGTCCAGAGTGATTTTGCGAGCCCTTTTACTCACTCTGGATGAGTGCAGTACTTTGAGTGTGGGAAGGGTAGTGCCAGTGATTCGTTCAGCAGTCCGAACTATCCGCTGTAGTCTACGGAGGTCGGTTTTGGTAGCAGAGCCGAACCAGACGGTGATGGAAGTGCAGAGGATGGACTGGATGACAGCTGAGTAGAACTGTACGAGCAGCTCCTGTGGCAGGTTGAATTTCCTCAGCTGACGCAGGAAGTACAGTCTCTGTTGGGCTTTCTTCACAATAGAGTCTATGTGAGTGTCCCACTTCAGATCCTGAGAGATGGTGGTGCCCAGGAACCTGAATGACTCTACTGCAGTCACAGTGCTGTCCATGATGGTGAGTGAAGGGAGTGCAGGGGGGTTTCTCCTGAAGTCCACGATCATCTCCACTGTTTTGAGCGTGTTCAGCTCCAGGTTGTTATAACTGCACCAAAGAGCCAGCTGCTCCACCTCCTGTCTGTACGCAGACTCGTCACCGTTCCGGATGAGTCCGATAACAGTAGTGTCGTCTGCAAACTTCAGGAGCTTGACAGAGGTGTCTTTAGAGGTGCAGTCATTTGTGTACAGGGAGAAGAGCAGTGGTGAGAGAACACATCCCTGTGGAGCACCGGTGCTGATGGTGCGGCTGTCGGACGTGATTTTGCCCATTCTGACTAGCTGTTGTCTGTCTGTCAGAAAGCTGGTGATCCATTGACAGACGGAGCTAGGGACAGAGAGCTGGGTCAGTTTGGTCTGGAGCAGTGATGGGACGATGGTGTTGAAGGCAGAACTAAAGTCCACGAACAGAATCCTTGCATAGGTCCCTGGTTTGTCCAGATGTTGTAGGGTGTAATGCAGTCCCATATTGACCACATCATCCACAGACCGGTTTGCTCTGTAGGCAAACTGCAGGGGGTCCAGCAAGGGTCCAGTGATGTCCTTCAGATATGCTAACACCAGTCTTTCGAATGACTTCATGGCCACAGATGTTAAGGCAACAGGTCTGTAGTCCTGTGATCTTTGGTTTCTTCGGGATTGGGATGATGGTGGAGCGTTTAAAGCAGAAAGGGACTTTGCACTGCTCCAGTGATCTGTTGAAGATCAGTGAGAAGATAGAGGCCAGCTGGTCAGCGCAGGTTTTCAGACAGGCTGGTGAAACACCGTCTGGGCCTGGTGCTTTCCTTCTCTTCTGTTTCCTGAAGATCTGACGCACATTATCCTCACTGATCTGAAGTGCAGGGAGGGAGGGGAGGGGGATGGCTGGAGGTGTTGATGGCTGTGTAGAGAGATGGTCAGGGCGGGTATGGGGTGTCTGATCGGGGGTCTCAAATCTACAGTAAAAGACATTCAGCTCGTTCGCAAGATGCTTGTTGCTGTCGATGCTGGGGGATGGTGTCTTGTAGTTGGTAATGTCTTTCAGGCCTTTCCACACTGATGCAGGGTCGTTGGAGGAAAACTGGTTTTCCAGCTTTTTGGCATAGCTCTTCTTAGCCACTTCAATCTCCTTTGTCAATGTGTTCCTGGCCTGATTATACAAGATCCTATCCCCACTCCTGTAGGCATCTTCTTTGACCTGACGAAGCTGTCTGAGTTTTGGTGTGAACCATGGTTTATCATTGTTGAATGATAAGTAAGTCCTGGTAGGGATGCATAAATCCTCACAGAAACTGATGTATGATGTTACAGTCTCTGTGAGCTCGTCCAGATCGCTGGCAGCAGCTTCAAAAACACTCCAGTCAGTGCATTCAAAACAGGCTTGTAAGACCTGCTCTGTGTCGTTGGTCCATCTCTTTACAGTCCTTATTACTGGCTTAGCAGTTTTAAGTTTTTGCCTGTAAGTTGGTAGAAGATGAACCAGGCAGTGATCGGAAAGTCCTAGAGCTGCTCTGGCGACGGAGCGATATGCATCCTTTGTTGTGGTGTAGCAATGGTCCAAAATATTATTGTCTCTGGTGGGGCATGTAATGTGCTGTTTGAATTTAGGCAGCTCACGTGTGAGTTTTGCCTGATTAAAGTCTCCGAGAATGATAAGAACAGAGTCCGGGTGTTGTTGTTCTGTTTCTGTGATCAGATCAGCCAGCTGTTGCAGCGCCGTACTCACGTGTGCTTGCGGTGGAATGTAAACACTGATGAGAACGAGCGAGGAAAACTCCCGCGGCGAGTAGAACGGCTTACAGTTAAGGAAAAGCACTTCCACATCAGGACAGCACATCTTCCTTAACACAGTTACATCAGTACACCACCTTCTGTTGATGTAAAAGCATGTCCCACCACCGCGCGTTTTCCCCGTTGACTCCATATCGCGATCTGCTCTGAACAGCTGACAGTCCGGTAGATGTAACGCGCTGTCCGGAATGGCTTCGTTCAGCCAGGTTTCCGTGAAACAAAGAGCAGCAGAGTTGGTAAAGTCCTTGTTTTTGCGTGAGAGCAGAAGTAGTTCGTCCATTTTGTTAGGGAGAGAGCGGACATTCGCCAGATGGATGCTAGGCAGCGCCGTTCTGAATCCGCGCTGCCTGAGCTTAACGAGTGTGCCGGCTCGCTTCCCACGCCTGCGCGTCTTATACTGTTTCCACAGTGCAGCGGCGCAACCGACGACAATGTTCCGCAAAACGCCAGAAGAATCAAAAACTGGTTGGTGATCAGTTGGTGTGCACTGCCGAATGTTCAGCAGTTCGTCCCTGGTATAACTGATAGCGTATGACAAACATAAAACAGGACAAACTAACAAAAACAGTGTAACAACTGGAGAGCTCAACACCGAGGCAGCCATCCGCGGCGCCATCTTGGATTGTTTTTTCCATGTTTCCTTATAATATTTCCAAGTGGCATCATATATATTGAAAATAACAGAGGGCCTAATACAGATCCCTGCGGCACTCCATAGTTTACTGGAGTTATGATCGATTTTTCTCCATTTAAATAGACAAAATGGTAGCGGTCAGATAGGTATGATTTGAACCAGCTTAGTGCTTGTCCTTGAACACCAGTATAATTTTGTAGTCGATCTAAGAGTATTGTGTGATCTATAGTATCGAACGCAGCACTAAGATCAAGTAAAACTAGTATTGAGATACAGCCTTGGTCAGAAGCTAAAAGTAAATCATTTGTGATTTTAACGAGCGCAGTTTCAGTGCTATGATGCGGTCTGAATCCAGACTGAAACTTTTCATAGATATCATTTTTTTTTTTGCAAGAAAGAGCCCAGTTGAGCGGACACCACTTTTTCTAATATTTTAGACATAAATGGAAGATTTGAAATGGGTCTATAATTTGCTAGATTATTATGATCTAATTGTGGTTTCTTAATGAGAGGTTTTATAACTGCCAGTTTAAATGTTCTTGGAACATGACCTAAAGATAAAGACGAGTTAATAATATTGAGGAGAGGCTCTTCCACTACAGGTAACACTTCTTTCAGTAGTTTAGTTGGTATAGGATCTAATAAACATGTTGTTGTTTTAGATGAAGTGATAAGTTTATTTAACTCTTTTTGTTCTATAGTTGTAAAGCACTGTAATTGTTCTTTCGGGGTGATAATTGAAGCTGAATTGTAAGGCGCGATTGAAGATTGAACGTTTATAATTGTGGTTCTGATGCTTTCTATTTTCTCAGTGAAGAAGTTCATGAAATCATTACTACTGAACTGTAACGGGATATTTTGTTCGGGTGACGTCTGTTTATTTGTTAGTCTAGCCACGGTGTTAAATAGAAACCTTGGATTGTTTTGGTTGTTTTCTATTAGTTTGCGGAGGTGCTCAGCCCTGGCAGCTTTTAGGGCCTTTTTATAACGTGACATACTGTCTTTCCACGCGGTTCTAAAGACCTCTAAATTAGTTTGTTTCCATTTACGCTCTAAAATACGGGTTTCTCTCTTTAAAACATGCGTAGTATTGTTATACCATGGTGCTTTATTTTTCTCTCTGACCTTTTTTAATTTAATAGGTGCAACCACATCCAATGTTCTAGAGAGAATGGTGCTCATAGTGCTAGTTAGTTCTTCTAGTTCATCTGTTTGTTTGGGTTCAGGCAGCAGCTGAGACAGATTAGATAAGCAATTTGAGAAATTATCTATGGTGGATGGGAGGATTGTTCTGCCTGGTTGATAACGCGACGCCGCATGACATATTACAGCAGTACGTAATATGCAAGTTACCATGTAGTGATCAGTGACTACATCACTTTGTGGAATGATATCTATATCGGTTGGATCGGTTCCGTGTGATATAATTAAATCGAGTGTATGATTAAGACGATGAGTTGGTCCGGTGACGTTTTGCTTGACCCCAAATGAATTTAATAAATCTGTAAACGCAGCTCCTAACGCATCATTTGGATTATCTACGTGTATGTTAAAATCTCCAACAATTAATGCTTTATCGACATTGACTAATAGGTCTGAGAGAAAATCTGCAAACTCTTTTAGGAAATCAGCGTAAGGCCCTGGCGGTCTATATACGGTAGCCAAGGCTAGAGATAATAGGGATGTTTTTCTAACATCTAAGAGCGTAACATTTAGTACAAGTACTTCAAATGAAATAAACTTATAACCCGTTTTCTGAGTAACATTTAGAATATCTTTATAAATGGTTGCAACACCTCCGCCACGGCCAATCAGACGGGGCTCATGCTTATAACAGTATCCAGGAGGAGTAGACTCATTAATACCGAAATAATCATTTGGTTTAAGCCAGGTTTCAGTAAGGCAAAGTACATCGAAGCTATTATCTGTGACTATTTCATTTACAATAACTGCCTTAGGTGTGAGTGATCTAATGTTTAGAAGACCTAGCTTTAGAAATAGTTTTTGTTTACTAATAGCAACATTTTCTGTTTTAATAACAATTAGATTTTTCCTAGATCCTGCATTAGATTTATTATTTGATCTCACTAAACGAGGAATAGACACGGTTTCTATGCAATGTTCTACACTAGTATTTATATCAGTTGAATTGGTGCAGCAGAGACTATGATTTGGACTTTTGGTTACTAGTCAAAGGGTATTTAACATTTTGGAGATGTTATCTGACAGAAGATCCGCTCCGAATCTGCTTGGGTGTAAGCCATCAGCACGGAAAAGCCTAGGACGCTCCCAAAACAGATTCCAATTATTTACAAAGAGCAGTTTCTGCTCATTGCACCATGACATTAACCATTCATTTAGCGCAAATAATCTGTTGAACTTTTCATGCCCTAGTCGGTACGTGGGAAGCGGTCCTGACACAATGATCGTTGTTTCAGGCGATGTGCTGCGTACCGTATCGATTAGATTCCTGAAGTCTTTCTTCAGAATCTCCGTCTGGCGCAGCCTGATGTCGTTCACTCCCGCGTGCAGGACCACAGTTCCGACGCGCTCGTCACCGTTCAGGATCTCGGGAACGCGAGCAGCGATTTCAGAAACACGAGCACCAGGGAAGCAGTGACTTTGCACCTTACTTGTACCTAACGTAGCGTGTACGTGCCGAACGATGGAATCGCCGATGATCACAGCATCGCGTTCTGTTTCGCGTAGAGGGGAGAAGCGGTTTTGTGTCGATAACTCGAAAACCGGGAGGGTCGGAGAAAGTCTTGGTCTAAACCTGACTCGCGTCTTCCGCTGCGGAACCACCCAGGCTTCGTGGTGGCGTGTTGGAGTCGGAGTGAACGAGACCATGGCTGATTGCGACCGATGCTGAGGAACGCACGGAGTAGACGCGGTCGGAGTCAGCGGGTTAGTAACGTTAAACACTGATTTGTGTGCGTCGGCGCGTGATGTTTCAAGAGCCAAACACCGGTCTCTCAGCTCGGCCTGTCTCAATAAAAGGTTGTGGATCTGTTTCTCAACAGCTTCCAGCTCAGACTGCAGTGCGTGAAGCTCAAATGTGTCCTCAACTGCACCAAGCGGTAGACTACTTACATCTGATATATTCGCCATTTTAACAGATGGACAGTGAGTTAGCAACGAAGCTACCAGTGATGCTATCAATATTAATACTAATTTATATTATAAGTTTGTTTGTAAATGAGTGTGGAGAAGACGCGTTCAGCCGTGATCCACGGACGTAACCTTTAAGAGTATGCAGCGTTGGATCACTAATAGGCTTGAGACGCGTCTGCTCAACAGTCCGCGTTGTAACTATGAGGTTTTTTAGTGGTAGGGGTGTAGAGTAGACGCACGATAGGCGAAAAAAAAAGTGTTTGTTTATAAGTGAGTGTGGAGAAGACGCGTTCAGCCGTGATCCACGGACGTAACCTTTAAGAGTATGCAGCGTTGGATCACTAATAGGCTTGAGACGCGTCTGCTCAACAGTCCGCGTTGTAACAATGAGGTTTGAGCAGTAGTGCTTCTCAGTGAGGAAGAGTAGAAAATGTTCGTTGTAAGCGGGTTTAAAGAGAAAAATCAAGAATTATAAATCAAATCGATAGAGCTCCAAAAACAACAACGCATTCAGACGCAACGCATGATAATGACAGGACAAGACATTATTCACCGTGTTTGTTGAGTGTTTCTTATTCACCTGAGCTTTTATGAACTCAAAGGCGCGAGAGAAAATAAATAAATAAAAATAGCTGAGCGCAAGGGTGGCGCGTTAACAGGCTAGCGAATTACTAGCGTGTTATGCGTCAGGGTTGGGTAAGCTGTATTTAGTAGTAATATAAACAACTAGAAATTGTAGTAAATGATGGTTCAAAACAAGGAAATACGAGGCTAAGACGGAGCTTACAGCTCCGAAGCAAACACACTCACAGCAGGCAGCGAGAAAAATCAAGAATTATAAATCAAATCGATAGAGCTCCAAAAACAACAACGCATTCAGACGCGACGCATGATAATAACAGGACAAGACATTACTCACCGTGTTTGTTGTCTAACTGTCTCCTGTGTGCGCACACTCGTCTAACTGTCTCCTGTGTGCACACACTCGTCTAACTGTCTCCTGTCACACTCGTCTAACTGTCTCCTCTGTGCACGCACTCGTCTAACTGTCTCCTGTGCGCGCGCACTCGTCTGACTGCCTCCTGTGCGAGCGCACTCGTCTAACTGTCTCCTGTGTGCGCACACTTGTCTAACTGTCTCCTGTGTGCACACACTCGTCTAACTGTCTCCTCTGTGCACACACTCGTCTAACTGTCTCCTGTGCGAGCGCACTCGTCTAACTGTCTCCTGTGCGCGCACACTCGTCTAACTGTCTCCTCTGTGCACACACTCGTCTAACTGTCTCCTGTGTGCACACACTCGTCTAACTGTCTCCTCTGTGCACACACTCGTCTAACTGTCTCCTGTGCGAGCGCACTCGTCTAACTGTCTCCTGTGCGCGCACACTCGTCTAACTGTCTCCTGTGTGCACACACTCGTCTAACTGTCTCCTGTGTGCGCACACTCGTCTAACTGTCTCCTCTGTGCACACACTCGTCTAACTGTCTCCTGTGTGCGCACACTCGTCTAACTGTCTCCTGTCACACTTGTCTAACTGTCTCCTCTGTGCACACACTTGTCTAACTGTCTCCTCTGTGCACACACTTGTCTAACTGTCTCCTGTGTGCGCACACTCGTCTAACTGTCTCCTGTGTGCGCACACTCGTCTAACTGTCTCCTGTGTGCGCACACTCGTCTAACTGTCTCCTGTGCGCACACTCGTCTAACTGTCTCCTGTGCTCGCACTCGTCTAACTGTCTCCTGTGTGCGCACACTCGTCTAACTGTCTCCTGTGTGCGCACACTCGTCTAACTGTCTCCTGTGTGCACACACTTGTCTAACTGTCTCCTCTGTGCACACACTTGTCTAACTGTCTCCTCTGTGCACACACTCGTCTAACTGTCTCCTGTGTGCGCACACTCGTCTAACTGTCTCCTCTGTGCACACACTCGTCTAACTGTCTCCTCTGTGCACACACTCGTCTAACTGTCTCCTCTGTGCGCACACTCGTCTAACTGTCTCCTCTGTGCGCACACTCGTCTAACTGTCTCCTCTGTGCGCACACTCGTCTAACTGTCTCCTGTGCGCACACACTCGTCTAACTGTCTCCTGTGTGCGCACACTCGTCTGACTGTCTCCTGTGTGCGCACACTCGTCTAACTGTCTCCTGTCACACTCGTCTAACTGTCTCCTGTGTGCACACACTTGTCTAACTGTCTCCTGTGTGCGCACACTCGTCTAACTGTCTCCTGTCACACTCGTCTAACTGTCTCCTGTGTGCACACACTTGTCTGTCTCCTGTGTGCGCACACTCGTCTAACTGTCTCCTGTCACACTCGTCTAACTGTCTCCTCTGTGCACACACTTGTCTAACTGTCTCCTGTGTGCGCACACTCGTCTAACTGTCTCCTGTGTGCGCACATTCGTCTAACTGTCTCCTCTGTGCACACACTCGTCTAACTGTCTCCTGTGCACACACTCGTCTAACTGTCTCCTGTGCACACACTCGTCTAACTGTCTCCTGTGCGCGCACACTCGTCTAACTGTCTCCTCTGTGCACACACTCGTCTGTCTCCTGTGCGCGCACACTCGTCTAACTGTCTCCTCTGTGCGCACACTCGTCTAACTGTCTCCTGTGCGCGCACACTCGTCTAACTGTCTCTTCTGCGCACACTCGTCTAACTGTCTCCTGTGCGCGCACTCGTCTAACTGTCTCCTGTGCGTGCGCACTCGTCTAACTGTCTCCTGTGCACACACTCGTCTAACTGTCTCCTGTGTGCACACACTCGTCTAACTGTCTCCTGTGTGCACACTCGTCTAACTGTCTCCTGTGTGCACACACTCGTCTAACTGTCTCCTGTGTGCACACTCGTCTAACTGTCTCCTCTGTGCACACACTCGTCTAACTGTCTCCTGTGTGCACACACTCGTCTAACTGTCTCCTCTGTGCGCACACTCGTCTAACTGTCTCCTCTGTGCGCACACTCGTCTAACTGTCTCTTCTGCGCACACTCGTCTAACTGTCTCCTGTGCGCGCACTCGTCTAACTGTCTCCTGTGCGCGCACTCGTCTAACTGTCTCCTGTGCGTGCGCACTCGTCTAACTGTCTCCTGTGGGCGCACACTCGTCTAACTGTCTCCTGTGCGCGCACACTCGTCTAACTGTCTCCTGTGCACGCACTCGTCTAACTGTCTCCTGTGCACGCACTCGTCTAACTGTCTCCTGTGCGTGCACTCGTCTAACTGTCTCCTGTGGGCGCACACTCGTCTAACTGTCTCCTGTGCGCGCACACTCGTCTAACTGTCTCCTTTGCGCGCACTCGTCTAACTGTCTCCTGTGTGCGCACACTCGTCTAACTGTCTCATGTGTGCACACTCGTCTAACTGTCTCCTGTGTGCGCACACTCGTCTAACTGTCTCCTGTGTGCGCACACTCGTCTAACTGTCTCCTGTGTGCGCACACTCGTCTAACTGTCTCCTGTGCGCACACTCGTCTAACTGTCTCCTGTGCGCGCACTCGTCTAACTGTCTCCTCTGCGCGCACTCGTCTAACTGTCTCCTGTGCGCGCACTCGTCTAACTGTCTCCTGTGCACGCACTCGTCTAACTGTCTCCTGTGCACACAGTCGTCTAACTGTCTCCTGTCACACTCGTCTAACTGTCTCCTGTGCACACACTCGTCTAACTGTCTCCTGTGCACACACTCGTCTAACTGTCTCCTGTGCACACACTCGTCTAACTGTCTCCTGTAACACTCGTCTAACTGACTCCTGTGCGCGCACTCGTCTAACTGTCTCCTGTGCACACACTCGTCTAACTGTCTCCTGTGCGCGCACTCGTCTAACTGTCTCCTGTGCGCGCGCACTCGTCTAACTGTCTCCTGTGCGCACGCACTCGTCTAACTGTCTCCTGTGCACGCACTCGTCTAACTGTCTCCTGTGCGCACACACTCGTCTAACTGTCTCCTGTGCACACACTCGTCTAACTGTCTCCTGTGCACACACTCGTCTAACTGTCTCCTCTGTGCACACACTTGTCTAACTGTCTCCTGTGTGCGCACACTCGTCTAACTGTCTCCTGTGCGCGCACACTCGTCTAACTGTCTCCTGTGCGCGCACACTCGTCTAACTGTCTCCTGTGCGCGCACTCGTCTAACTGTCTCCTGTGCGCGCACACTCGTCTAACTGTCTCATGTGTGCACACTCGTCTAACTGTCTCCTGTGTGCGCACACTCGTCTAACTGTCTCCTGTGCGCACACTCGTCTAACTGTCTCCTCTGTGCGCACACTCGTCTAACTGTCTCCTGTGCGCGCACACTCGTCTAACTGTCTCCTGTGCACACACTCGTCTAACTGTCTCCTGTGCACACACTCGTCTAACTGTCTCCTCTGTGCGCACACTCGTCTAACTGTCTCCTCTGCGCGCACACTCGTCTAACTGTCTCCTGTGCGCGCACACTCGTCTAACTGTCTCCTGTGCGCGCACACTCGTCTAACTGTCTCCTGTGCGCACACTCGTCTAACCGTCTCCTCTGTGCGCACACTCGTCTAACTGTCTCCTGTCACACTCGTCTAACTGTCTCCTGTCACACTCGTCTAACTGTCTCCTCTGTGCACACACTCGTCTAACTGTCTCCTCTGTGCACACACTCGTCTAACTGTCTCCTGTGCGCGCACACTCGTCTAACTGTCTCCTGTGCACACACTCGTCTAATTGTCTCCTCTGTGCACACACTCGTCTAACTGTCTCCTCTGTGCGCACACTTGTCTAACTGTCTCCTGTGTGCGCACACTCGTCTAACTGTCTCCTGTGTGCGCACACTCGTCTAACTGTCTCCTGTGTGCGCACACTCGTCTAACTGTCTCCTGTGTGCGCACACTCGTCTAACTGTCTCCTGTGCGCACACTCGTCTAACTGTCTCCTGTGCGCGCACTCGTCTAACTGTCTCCTGTGGGCGCACACTCGTCTAACTGTCTCCTGTGCGCGCACACTCGTCTAACTGTCTCCTCTGTGCGCACACTCGTCTAACTGTCTCCTGTGTGCGCACACTCGTCTAACTGTCTCCTCTGTGCGCACACTCGTCTGTCTCCTCTGTGCGCACACTCGTCTAACTGTCTCCTCTGTGCGCACACTCGTCTGTCTCCTCTGTGCGCACACTCGTCTAACTGTCTCCTCTGTGCACACACTCGTCTAACTGTCTCCTGTCACACTCGTCTAACTGTCTCCTGTGTGCACACACTTGTCTAACTGTCTCCTGTGCACACACTCGTCTAACTGTCTCCTGTGCACACACTCGTCTAACTGTCTCCTGTGCGTGCACTCGTCTAACTGTCTCCTGTGTGCTCACTCGTCTAACTGTCTCCTGTGCGCACACACTCGTCTAACTGTCTCCTGTGGGCGCACACTCGTCTAACTGTCTCCTGTGCGCGCACACTCGTCTAACTGTCTCCTGTGCACGCACTCGTCTAACTGTCTCCTGTGCACACACTCGTCTAACTGTCTCCTGTGCGTGCACTCGTCTAACTGTCTCCTGTGGGCGCACACTCGTCTAACTGTCTCCTGTGCGCGCACACTCGTCTAACTGTCTCCTTTGCGCGCACTCGTCTAACTGTCTCCTGTGTGCGCACACTCGTCTAACTGTCTCATGTGTGCACACTCGTCTAACTGTCTCCTGTGTGCGCACACTCGTCTAACTGTCTCCTGTGTGCGCACACTCGTCTAACTGTCTCCTGTGTGCGCACACTCGTCTAACTGTCTCCTGTGCGCACACTCGTCTAACTGTCTCCTGTGCGCGCACTCGTCTAACTGTCTCCTCTGCGCGCACTCGTCTAACTGTCTCCTGTGCGCGCACTCGTCTAACTGTCTCCTGTGCACGCACTCGTCTAACTGTCTCCTGTGCACACAGTCGTCTAACTGTCTCCTGTCACACTCGTCTAACTGTCTCCTGTGCACACACTCGTCTAACTGTCTCCTGTGCACACACTCGTCTAACTGTCTCCTGTGCGCGCACTCGTCTAACTGTCTCCTGTGCGAGCGCACTCGTCTAACTGTCTCCTGTGCGCACGCACTCGTCTAACTGTCTCCTGTGCACACACTCGTCTAACTGTCTCCTGTGCACACACTCGTCTAACTGTCTCCTGTGCGCGCGCACTCGTCTAACTGTCTCCTGTGCGCACGCACTCGTCTAACTGTCTCCTGTGCACACACTCGTCTAACTGTCTCCTGTGCGCGCACACTCGTCTAACTGTCTCCTGTGCGCGCACTCGTCTAACTGTCTCCTGTGCGCGCACTCGTCTAACTGTCTCCTGTGCGCGCACTCGTCTAACTGTCTCCTGTGCGCGCACTCGTCTAACTGTCTCCTGTGCGCGCACTCGTCTAACTGTCTCCTGTGCGCGCACTCGTCTAACTGTCTCCTGTGGGCGCACACTCGTCTAACTGTCTCCTGTGCGCGCGCACTCGTCTAACTGTCTCCTGTGCGCGCGCACTCGTCTAACTGTCTCATGTGTGCACACTCGTCTAACTGTCTCCTGTGTGTGCACACTCGTCTAACTGTCTCCTGTGTGCGCACACTCGTCTAACTGTCTCCTCTGTGCGCACACTCGTCTAACTGTTTCCTGTGTGCGCACACTCGTCTAACTGTCTCCTGTGCGCGCACACTCGTCTAACTGTCTCCTGTGTGCGCACACTCGTCTAACTGTCTCCTGTGTGCGCACACTCGTCTAACTGTCTCCTGTGTGCACACTCGTCTAACTGTCTCCTCTGCGCGCACACTCGTCTAACTGTCTCCTGTGCGCGCACACTCGTCTAACTGTCTCCTGTGCGCGCACTCGTCTAACTGTCTCCTTTGCGCGCACTCGTCTAACTGTCTCCTGTGCGCACACTCGTCTAACTGTCTCCTCTGTGCGCACACTCGTCTAACTGTCTCCTCTGTGCGCACACTCGTCTAACTGTCTCCTGTGCGCGCACACTCGTCTAACTGTCTCCTGTGCGCGCACACTCGTCTAACTGTCTCCTCTGTGCGCACACTCGTCTAACTGTCTCCTCTGTGCGCACACTCGTCTAACTGTCTCCTGTGCGCGCACACTCGTCTAACTGTCTCCTGTGCGCGCACTCGTCTAACTGTCTCCTGTGCGCGCACTCGTCTAACTGTCTCCTGTGCGTGCGCACTCGTCTAGCTGTCTCCTGTGCACACACTCGTCTGTCTCCTGTGCACACACTCGTCTAACTGTCTCCTGTGCGCGCACACTCGTCTAACTGTCTCCTGTGTGCGCACACTCGTCTAACTGTCTCCTCTGTGCACACACTCGTCTAACTGTCTCCTGTCACACTCATCTAACTGTCTCCTGTGTGCACACACTTGTCTAACTGTCTCCTGTGCACACACTCGTCTAACTGTCTCCTGTGCACACACTCGTCTAACTGTCTCCTGTGCGTGCACTCGTCTAACTGTCTCCTGTGGGCGCACACTCGTCTAACTGTCTCCTGTGCGCGCACACTCGTCTAACTGTCTCCTTTGCGCGCACTCGTCTAACTGTCTCCTGTGCGCGCACACTCGTCTAACTGTCTCCTGTGCGCGCACACTCGTCTAACTGTCTCCTGTGCGCGCACTCGTCTAACTGTCTCCTGTGCGCGCACTCGTCTAACTGTCTCCTGTGCGCGCACTCGTCTAACTGTCTCCTGTGCGCGCACACTCGTCTAACTGTCTCCTGTGCGCGCACACTCGTCTAACTGTCTCCTGTGTGCACACTCGTCTAACTGTCTCCTGTGTGCGCACACTCGTCTAACTGTCTCCTGTGTGCGCACACTCGTCTAACTGTCTCCTCTGTGCGCACACTCGTCTAACTGTCTCCTGTGTGCGCACACTCGTCTAACTGTCTCCTCTGTGCGCACACTCGTCTAACTGTCTCCTCTGTGCGCACACTCGTCTAACTGTCTCCTGTGCGCGCACACTCGTCTAACTGTCTCCTGTGCACACACTCGTCTAACTGTCTCCTGTGCACACACTCGTCTAACTGTCTCCTCTGTGCGCACACTCGTCTAACTGTCTCCTCTGTGCGCACACTCGTCTAACTGTCTCCTGTGCGCGCACACTCGTCTAACTGTCTCCTGTGCGCGCACACTCGTCTAACTGTCTCCTGTGCGCACACTCGTCTAACTGTCTCCTCTGTGCGCACACTCGTCTAACTGTCTCCTGTCACACTCGTCTAACTGTCTCCTCTGTGCACACACTCGTCTAACTGTCTCCTGTGCGCGCACACTCGTCTAACTGTCTCCTCTGTGCACACACTCGTCTAGCTGTCTCCTGTGCGCGCACACTCGTCTAACTGTCTCCTGTGCACACACTCGTCTAACTGTCTCCTGTGTGCACACACTCGTCTAACTGTCTCCTCTGTGCACACACTCGTCTAACTGTCTCCTCTGTGCACACACTTGTCTAACTGTCTCCTGTGTGCGCACACTTGTCTAACTGTCTCCTGTGTGCGCACACTCGTCTAACTGTCTCCTGTGTGCGCACACTCGTCTAACTGTCTCCTGTGTGCGCACACTCGTCTAACTGTCTCCTGTGCGCACACTCGTCTAACTGTCTCCTGTGCGCGCACTCGTCTAACTGTCTCCTGTGGGCGCACACTCGTCTAACTGTCTCCTGTGCGCGCACACTCGTCTAACTGTCTCCTGTGCGCGCACTCGTCTAACTGTCTCCTGTGCGCGCACACATGTCTAACTGTCTCATGTGTGCACACTCGTCTAACTGTCTCCTGTGTGCGCACACTCGTCTAACTGTCTCCTCTGTGCGCACACTCGTCTAACTGTCTCCTGTGTGCGCACACTCGTCTAACTGTCTCCTCTGTGCGCACACTCGTCTAACTGTCTCCTCTGTGCGCACACTCGTCTAACTGTCTCCTGTGCGCGCACACTCGTCTAACTGTCTCCTGTGCACACACTCGTCTAACTGTCTCCTGTGCACACACTCGTCTAACTGTCTCCTCTGTGCGCACACTCGTCTAACTGTCTCCTCTGGGCGCACACTCGTCTAACTGTCTCCTGTGCGCGCACACTCGTCTAACTGTCTCCTGTGCGCGCACACTCGTCTAACTGTCTCTTCTGCGCGCACTCGTCTAACTGTCTCCTGTGCGCGCACTCGTCTAACTGTCTCCTGTGCGCGCACTCGTCTAACTGTCTCCTGTGCGCGCACTCGTCTAACTGTCTCCTGTGCGCGCACACTCGTCTAACTGTCTCCTGTGCGCGCACACTCGTCTAACTGTCTCCTCTGTGCGCACACTCGTCTAACTGTCTCCTCTGTGCGCGCACTCGTCTAACTGTCTCCTGTGCGCGCACTCGTCTAACTGTCTCCTGTGCGCGCACACTCGTCTAACTGTCTCCTGTGCGCGCACTCGTCTAACTGTCTCCTGTGCGCGCACACTCGTCTAACTGTCTCCTGTGCGCGCACTCGTCTAACTGTTTCCTGTGCACACACTCGTCTAACTGTCTCCTCTGTGCACACACTCGTCTAACTGTCTCCTGTGTGCGCACACTCGTCTAACTGTCTCCTGTCACACTCGTCTAACTGTCTCCTGTCACACTCGTCTAACTGTCTCCTGTGTGCACACACTTGTCTAACTGTCTCCTGTGCGTGCACTCGTCTAACTGTCTCCTGTGGGCGCACACTCGTCTAACTGTCTCCTGTGCGCGCACTCGTCTAACTGTCTCCTGTGTGCGCACACTCGTCTAACTGTCTCATGTGTGCACACTCGTCTAACTGTCTCCTGTGTGCACACTCGTCTAACTGTCTCCTGTGTGCGCACACTCGTCTAACTTTCTCCTGTGTGCGCACACTCGTCTAACTGTCTCCTGTGTGCGCACACTCGTCTAACTGTCTCCTGTGCGCGCACTCGTCTAACTGTCTCCTGTGCGCGCACTCGTCTAACTGTCTCCTCTGCGCGCACTCGTCTAACTGTCTCCTGTGCGCGCACTCGTCTAACTGTCTCCTGTCACACTCGTCTAACTGTCTCCTGTGCACACACTCGTCTAACTGTCTCCTGTGCACACACTCGTCTAACTGTCTCCTGTGCACACACTCGTCTAACTGTCTCCTGTAACACTCGTCTAACTGTCTCCTGTGCGCGCACTCGTCTAACTGTCTCCTGTGCGCGCACTCGTCTAACTGTCTCCTGTGCGCGCACTCGCCTAACTGTCTCCTGTGCGCGCACACTCGTCTAACTGTCTCCTGTGCGCGCACTCGTCTAACTGTCTCCTGTGCGCGCACACTCGTCTAACTGTCTCCTGTGCGCACGCACTCGTCTAACTGTCTCCTGTGCACGCACTCGTCTAACTGTCTCCTGTGCGCACACACTCGTCTAACTGTCTCCTGTGCGCGCACTCGTCTAACTGTCTCCTCTGCGCGCACTCGTCTAACTGTCTCCTGTGCGCGCACTCGTCTAACTGTCTCCTGTCACACTCGTCTAACTGTCTCCTGTGCACACACTCGTCTAACTGTCTCCTGTGCACACACTCGTCTAACTGTCTCCTGTGCACACACTCGTCTAACTGTCTCCTGTAACACTCGTCTAACTGTCTCCTGTGCACACACTCGTCTAACTGTCTCCTGTGCACACACTCGTCTAACTGTCTCCTGTGCGCGCACTCGTCTAACTGTCTCCTGTGCGCGCACTCGTCTAACTGTCTCCTGTGCGCGCACTCGCCTAACTGTCTCCTGTGCGCGCACACTCGTCTAACTGTCTCCTGTGCGCGCACTCGTCTAACTGTCTCCTGTGCGCGCACACTCGTCTAACTGTCTCCTGTGCGCACGCACTCGTCTAACTGTCTCCTGTGCACGCACTCGTCTAACTGTCTCCTGTGCGCACACACTCGTCTAACTGTCTCCTGTGCACGCACTCGTCTAACTGTCTCCTGTGCGCGCACACTCGTCTAACTGTCTCCTGTGCGCGCACTCGTCTAACTGTCTCCTGTGTGCGCACACTCGTCTAACTGTCTCCTGTGCGTGCACTCGTCTAACTGTCTCCTGTGCACACACTCGTCTAACTGTCTCCTGTGCGTGCACTCGTCTAACTGTCTCCTGTGTGCACACACTCGTCTAACTGTCTCCTGTGCGTGCACTCGTCTAACTGTCTCCTGTGTGCACACACTCGTCTAACTGTCTCCTGTGCGCGCACTCGTCTAACTGTCTCCTGTGTGTGCGCACTCGTCTAACTGTCTCCTGTGCGCGCACTCGTCTAACTGTCTCCTGTGCGCGCACTCGTCTAACTGTCTCCTGTGCGCGCACTCGTCTAACTGTCTCCTGTGCGCGCACTCGTCTAACTGTCTCCTCTGCGCGCACTCGTCTAACTGTCTCCTGTGCGTGCACTCGTCTAACTGTCTCCTGTGTGCACACACTCGTCTAACTGTCTCCTGTGCGTGCACTCGTCTAACTGTCTCCTGTGTGCACACACTCGTCTAACTGTCTCCTGTGCGCGCACTCGTCTAACTGTCTCCTGTGGGCGCACACTCGTCTAACTGTCTCCTGTGGGCGCACACTCGTCTAACTGTCTCCTGTGGGCGCACACTCGTCTAACTGTCTCCTGTGCGCGCACACTCGTCTAACTGTCTCCTGTGCGCGCACTCGTCTAACTGTCTCCTGTGCGCGCACTCGTCTAACTGTCTCCTGTGCACACACTCGTCTAACTGTCTCCTGTGCACGCACTCGTCTAACTGTCTCCTGTGGGCACACTCGTCTAACTGTAAATAAGTAATGAGTCTGAATGGGGTTTGTGGTGGAAAGGAGAATATGTTTTAAGTCATGGCTGTAACGTTAGTGCAGGAGTTGCGATCATGTTCAATTCCACTTTAAAAGCAAAAATCCTTTGTACATATGACATAGAACCTGGAAGATTGCTTTTAGTAAGAGCTGAAATAAATAATTTCCATTTTCTTTTTGTTAATATGTATGCCCCTAATGATGGAACAGAAAGAGTTCTTTTATTTGAGAAATTGGGTCGTGTTCTAAAAGCTCTTAACTCAGGAGATATAATTATAATGGCTGGAATTGCACTTTACTTTTTAATATAGATAGAAATGCTGAAGAACCTCACCATAAGTCAGCACTTGCTTTATCCAATGTAGTAAAACATTTAAATCTGGAAGATATTTGGAGAATTAAAAATCCATTGCTAAAGCAATACACTTGGGTCAAAGTTACAGATGGTAGAGTTCATGCTGCCAGATTGGATAGATTTTATATTACCGGAGATTCAAGAAACAGAGTGGGTAATGTTAATATAATTCCAAATATCATTTCAGATCACAAAATGATAACAATGGATTTTGTGACTTTAAATAAAAGTAAAAGAAGTCTGTATTGGTATTTTAATAATAAGCTTTTGCAAGACAATGTTTTTTGTGCACATTTTAAGTTGTTTTGGGAAACATGGCAAATGCAAAAAGGAAATTATGATGATATAAAACAATGGTGGGACATTGGAAAAGTGCAAATAAGAGTTTTCTGTCAGCAATATTCTTCATATTCAAAAAGGACTTTAAAGACTAGGATACAAGACTTGGAAAATGAGATCTCTGACATTGAAGAGAAAATGATGGCAAGGAGCGAACTGCTTTTGGAAACTGCTCTTTCAGAGAAAAAGCTTCAGTTGAACTCCTTATTGAATGATAAAGTGAAATCTGCCCTTGTTAGGGCACGCTTTATTCAAACTAAAGACATTGATGGACCCACAAAATTCTTTTTCAATTTAGAACGAAAGAATAATCAAAGGAATTTGATGGTGGGACTAAAAAATGATGAAGGTGTTGTTACTTATGACTCTCGTCAAATGAGAAGAATTGCTGTTGATTTTTATTCTGATTTATATACAGCCAATGTCACAGATCCTGAATGTAAAGAAAAATTATTTTCATGTCTTAAGAAGTTGATGCCTGAGCAGCAGGAGGTTATTGATTTACCAATTACTTTTCAAGAAGTGACAAAAGCTGTGAAAGATCTTGCATCAGAGAAGGCTCCTGGTCTAGATGGTCTTCCATCTGAATTTTATAAATGTTTCTGGCATGTGATTGGAAAGGATTATTTTGAAATGATTTTAAATTCAATACAAACTGGGTTTTTACCTAAGAGTTGTAATAGAGCAGTGTTGTCATTGTTACCGAAGAAAGGTGATTTGTATTGTTTGAAGAATTGGCGACCTGTCGCATTAATGTGTGTGGATTACAAAATTTTTTCAAAATGTATTGCCAGTAGACTAAACAATTATATGAGTGTATTAATTATGAAAGAACAATCATACTGTGTAAAGGGGCGATGTATTAGAGATAATTTATTTTTAATAAGAGATATAATCGACTATGCAATGTATGATGATAATGATTTAGGGTTGATATCTCTTGATCAAGAAAAAGCGTTCGATAGAGTGGACCACGCTTACTTGTTTGATCTACTGAAGGTTTTTGGTTTTGGAGATGGTTTTATTTCATGGGTTAATTTATTGAACAATGAAGCTGAATGTATGGTCAAAATAGCTGGAGGTTTAAGTGTTCCTATTAAAGTGCAAAGGGGAATAAGGCAAGGATGTCCTCTTTCAGGACATTTGTATAGCCTTGCAATTGAACCCCTATTGTGCAAATTAAGAGAGCAGTTGACTGGGTTACATGTTGAGGGGTCAAGTTTTTCAAATGATGTCAAATTATCCGCCTATGCTGATGATGTAACTGTAATAATTAGGAACGATAATGATATTAAAGTGGTGTTAGAAAACCTTAAATGTTATGGAAGAGCATCATCAGCGAAAGTGAATTGGACAAAAAGTGAGGCGTTATGGTGTGGTTCAGAGAGGCCAAATGTCCCACAGCTGCCTAATAATGTAAAATGGAAAAGAGATGGATTCAAATTTTTAGGAGTGTTTCTAGGATCTGAGATCTATAAGGGGAAAAACTGGGAAGGACTATTGGAAAAAGTATGTCTCCGGTTATCCAAATGGAAATGGCTAATTCCCCAGCTGTCCTATAGGGGAAGGGTTTTAATAGTCAATAATCTTGTTGCTTCCTCGTTGTGGCATAAAATGGCTATATTAGACCCCCCTGCTGCTGTCATTAAGGACATTCAGAGATGTCTTGTTGACTTCTTTTGGACAGGTCAGCATTGGTTGAGACCTGCTGTACTTTACCTGCCTCTTCATGAAGGAGGACAAGGTCTCATTGACATAGCATGTAGGATTGCTGCTTTTAGGCTACAAGCTGCCCAGAGATTTTTGTATGGGACAGACGTCAGTTGGGCTGATGTGGCTTGTGGCCTTTTGAGGAGAGGAGGACGACTGGGACTAGATCGCCAATTGTTTTTAATGAATTTGAAGGACGTGGCACTAGTTGAATTAACTCCTTTTTATAAGACGGTTCTAAAATCGTGGAATGTGGAGATATGGCCGGAGGATGAAGGAAAGTTATTGAGTTTCAAAACTCCAGAACTTAATTTGTTCTGTGATACTGGAAAACGAGCATTGTATCATACTTGTGTAAAAGTGATGCATTTTGAATCCTTAAAATTAGTCTCAGACTCCAAATGGCAAGATATAGAGGGATTTGATATATCCCCTAAAGGTAGTTGGAGGACTTTATATAAACGTCCCATTGATAAGAGAACTGGGGACCTCCAATGGCGGATAATACATGGGATAATAACTACCAATAGACATAAGGCACATATTGATCCTACAGTGAAGGATGAGTGTCCTTTTTGTTTTGAGTCTGAAGATGTGCATCATTTATTCTTGCAGTGTGAAAGATTAAAGCCAATGTTTTTATTGTTGGAAGAATGGAGTAAAGATTTGAATTATGAATTTACATTAAAAGGTTTTATTTATGGGCCTAAATATAAGTATCAAAATAGAACAAGAGATGTGTTAATTAATTTTTTATATGGTCAAGCAAAGTTAGCTGTGTGGCTAACAAGAAAAGTGAAACTGAACAGGGGTGTTTCTACTGATGTCAATATGACTTTAAGAGGTCTGATATCGGCACGGCTTACTGTTGAGTTTGCATACTGTAAAATGGTTGGAGATCTTGATACTTTCAATCTTACCTGGGCTCTGAATGATGTTCTATGTAATTTAGAAGATGGAATTTTACAAATGAATGTATGAGGTATTTTCTGTGTACATAATTTTTTTTTTATTTTTTTTTACATGTATATTATGTGTTTTGTGTATTGTGTATTAATATATTTTAACTAGCCAATGTGGCAAGAAAATGTTAAATTAAAGAGAAACTAAAAGTCAAAAGTCTCTCTCTCTCTCTCTCTGTGTGTGTGGAGCCTCAGGACCAGCTGAATGAGCGGGCTCTTCTTATACCCCTTTTCCACCAACAAGAACCGGGTGCTGGTTCAGAGCTAGAGCTATTGCCAGTTCGGAGTTGGTTCGACTGACGAACCGGTTTGCGTTTCCACCGGCCAGAGAGCCACAACAGAGCTATATCACTGCATACGTATCATGTTGCCCAGCAACGCTAGTGCGGCAGCGCCAAACACACCAGACTTGTTCGAGATGCATCGGCTTCTCGCAGAACGATCAGCACATGAAATCAAAGCACTGCGAAAGCGATCAAAAAGCACAAGGAGTCGTATGATCTCCAAACACTCCCGCAGCTCTGATCGGTCCACGCTGCTCCGATGCATCTCGAACAAGGCATCAACAATAATAGACGTTGCGTTACTATGGATGCTCATGGGTTTGCGAAAATAAATCGGCATCCAAACACGGCGAATCCAACGCGTTCGTGCAGCTCGCCGTAACTATAGACGGATATTATAATAGAGCTGCTATTAGCTCGACTAGCTGCTATTTAAAAATGGCGGTCACAAGTTTCTCTTCAGTCTTGTTGGCCACGGTAACCCCGCCCCCAGCCTCTGACGCAAGCGGTTCTTTCTTGGCTCCGTTCTAGACCCTGCAATGATTTGGTGCTACTTAAGAACCAGTTTTACTGGTTCGGAGCTGGTGCTTTGGCGGTGGAAAAACAAAGAACCGATTTGAAACTAGGCTCTGGCTCCGAACCAGCACCAGCTCTGCCTTGGTGGAAAAGGGGTATCAGTGTTCATCTCATGGTTCTTAAAGGACAAATCCAGTGAAAAATGAACCTAGGGGTAATTAACACATGGTTACCGAGTTGATCGTTCCCTGAGATGCGTTTTCATGATAATCGAATATGTGTTTTATCTTTAAAAACAGATTAGCTCATAACACTAGTATATTGGGCAGAGAGTAAGTAAAAGTAAATCGCTATTTAATACCACTAACAAGGCTCAAAATAGCCTCACACTAACACGGTAGCATAATGAGGGTCCATACATGCAAACCGAAGCATTGAGAACTTTGTAAGTGTACAGACAGTTTAATAAGAAGATAGACTCGACTCGACTCGACTAATCGAGTCACGAACGCCGCGCTACGTTAGATTTCACTATGCGTAATTCCTATCCACCAGCTCACTTAGCGCGGCGTTCGTTGCTCGACTAGTCGAGACTGTTTTCCAAAATGGATCCTGCATGTAAACGCGTGATGTACTGTCTTTATAAAGTATCTTCTTATTAAACTGTCTGTACACTTACAAAGTTCTCAATGCTTCGGTTTGCATGTATGGACCCTCATTATGCTACCGTGTTAGTGTGAGGCTATTTTGAGCCTTGTTAATGGTATTAAATAGCGATTTACTTTCACTTACTCTCTGCCCCATATACTAGTGTTATGAGCTAATCTGTTTTTAAAGATAAAACACTTTATATTCGATTATCATGAAAACGCATCTCAGGGAACGATCGACTCGGTAACCATGTGTTAATTACCCCTAGGTTAATTTTTCACTGGATTTGTCCTTTAAGGGCTTTATAATGATAAGAGTTGGGGTCACTCATTTTTAGATGTTTCCAGAATTTGATGGCTCGTTTCTCCACATGTATTAGGAGAGGGTATTGGCCTAATTCTGCCCTGCATGCGTTGTTGGGTGTGTTCCTCTGTACTCTCAGGATACTCTTACAGAACTCGGCATGCAGGGTTTCAATCGGATTTTTGTCCCATTTGTCAAATTGGTGATTTAGGAGAGGACCCCAAACTTCACTGCTATATAATGCAATTGGTTCTATGACTGATTGGAATATTTTGAGCCAGATTCTGATTGGTATTTCAATTTGGATAGATTTTTTGATGGCATAGAAGGCCCTTCTTGCTTTCTCTTACAGTCCATTCACGGCCAAATTTAGGTTTCCGTTTGCACTTATCTTCAGCCCGAGGTATGTGTAGCTTGTGACATGATCAATTTTGGTAATACCAAGGGTGAAATGGGTCTCTCTCTCTCTCTCTCTCTCACACACACATCACACACACACACAGTGGCGGGGAAAGGACTAGTCTTGGTTTCCTCCCCCATCAGCACACTCTCTCTCTCTCTCTCTCTCACACACACACACACACACACACACACACACACACACACACACACACACACACACACACACACACACACACTCACTCACTCACTCACTCGCGCGGGGAACGGACTAGTCTTGGTTTCCTCCCCCATCAGCACACACTCACTCTCTCTCTCTCTCTCTTTCTCTCTCTCTCTCTCACACACACACACACACACACACACACACACACACACACACACACTCACTCACTCACTCACTTGCGCGGGGAAAGGACTAGTCTTGGTTTCCTCCCCCATCAGCACACACTCTCTCTCTCTCTCTCTCTCTCACACACACACACACACACACTCACTCGCGCGGGGAAAGTAGTCTTGGTTTCCACCCCCATCCAGGCGCGCTGGAAGCTGTTTCATGCGAGGGGGGCTGAGGGCTGGGTTGGAAAATATGTGACGTCATTATGTTGTGGCTGACGACAAGACATGAAATTTCTCTGTACTGTATATGTGTTGTAGCCATTAAAGAAAACATTTAGTTTCATATTTATGTTTAAATATTATAGGCTAATGTTATTTTTTAATTTAATCAATGTTGATTATGAAAGTGAGAATGCAGCATGAGAAAGATAAAGATACATCATGAGATGTGCAATATGTCTGGAGACATGGAGTGGGTAAGACATGATTTTGACCACTTCATTGAGTTTTGTTTTGTAGAAAGACTATTTTTAAAAGATCTTAATTTTGATCAATGTTTTATCAACCAATTGCCTGTATTTAATAAATAAGAAGCAAATATATAGAAGACAATGTAATAAGGCGACAGCACAATCACTTGCATTGCACGTGAACTGGAGGGCGTCGAAACTCAGCTTGTGCCTCACAGATTTGAGAAATATAGGCTATCTATTATAGAAAGCTTGAAATGTCTACTTTTAAACGAAACTATTCAAAACGAAAAGAAATAGGCTACTCTCTGATTATGTAATCCATATTAAATGTGCATTTCTCTCTGGCGTTCATGGAGAGTCCGCATCGCCAACTTCATCTTTGCAGCGACACAGAAAACACCAGTTTATTAATAAACAATTCATACTTCAGACACATTCATACTTTTGCCGGTTCGTTGTGGCAATCTTTATGCGTGCGGTCGTGCGCTTGAGTGCGGCTATATTATGTACACGCTCATTATCCTGTATATAGCCTATTTAAGTAATACAATTAATATAAAGGGACAATTTGTCCACTAATGGCTTAAATGAACAACTACTAGTCGACTAGAAAAAAACTTTAGTCGGAGGCAGCCCTTACTCCACATATTTTCGA
This sequence comes from Leuciscus leuciscus, assembly GCF_965113295.1. Lineage (NCBI taxonomy): Eukaryota > Metazoa > Chordata > Actinopteri > Cypriniformes > Leuciscidae > Leuciscus > Leuciscus leuciscus. The sequence goes on from NC_138730.1 coordinate 1,158,813, forward strand.
ACCAGCAGGCCGTTCTGGGTTGAGCGAGCGACCCTGAGCGGAATGAGCGAGGGAGCGGAATATTCAGAAATGCGTTCAATCTCCGCTCACGAGCTCTGATCTGAACAAAGCATGACAAATTCAAACTTTATTTCATTTTCTCTGTAGCTTGAACACTCACTACATTAGGCATAAGAGAGTTAGTTAACGCTGTCCATTTATTTATTTTTATTTCACGTTTTTAAAGTACAATATTATGTTAGTCCACAGCCCCCCACTTTGATGCTATGACGAGGGGGCTACAGCACCCGCAGCACCCCCCTTCCCACGCTACTGCCCCCATCAGCACACACACACACACACACACACACACACACACACACACACACACACACACACACACACACACACACACACAGTGGCGGGGAAAGGACTAGTCTTGGTTTCCTCCCCTATCAGCACACACACACTCACTCTCTCTCTCTCTCTCTCTCTCTCACACACACACTCGCTCGCTCGCCCGGGGAAAGGACTAGTCTTGGTTTCCTCCCCCGTCAGCACACACACACACTTAAGCCCGGACAGTGTCCATTCATCAGAGCTTCAGTTCCTCGGTATAAACACAGATCATATCCTCCTGATCACCAGCACACACACTGGAGAAGAAGAGCGAGTCTCCTGCTGAGATGATGAAGATGGAGTTTATTAAAGAGGAGTGTGAAGACATGAGTGAAGGAGTGAGAGATGAAGACACTGAGGAACAAAGAGGTTCGTGGTCTTTCTTCGTATCTCCGTCAATTGCAGGGTTCCCGCCTGTCCTTATGTCTTGGCCGTAAATATGCTTACATTTCTCAAATAGTGTAATACGTTTTCGTTTGAAAACGTATATTTTTCTCTCCGTTTTGTCCTTCCGTCCACACTGATCAGGGAAAGACGAGGTGTGTTCACCCTGCTGAGGGGATGTGATAAAGCCTGGAGTGGAGCTACAGCACGTTCCTCTCTCCACTCTAAGCGTTCTGTGGTCACTCCGCCTTGAGTCCACTCCGGGGTTTCCATTCCCGCTCACGGGAAAACTCATCCGTGTTCACTCCATTTTAAAAGTTTATTTTTATTTTTTTGTATTATTATTTTTTTATATCTAGGCTATATATCATGCATGTCTGAATTTATAATACTATGTAACATTTATAATACTATATGTAACAGTTTGGAAAGTATTCTACACATTTAATAAATATAATTACACAAATATGTCCAAATGTAGTGAACGTGCCTATAGAGAGAAATGCACATTTTATATGGATTACACCAATATTTCCCTGAATATTGCATTCTAGGGCTGGGTATCGATTCAGATGTTCCAATTCGATTCAATTTCGATTCACAAGCTCTCAAATCGATTCGATTTTGATTCTCGATTCAATTTTCGATTAGATTTTCTACGATTCTTGATTCAACTCAATGAATATAGATTTAACACAAATACTATATTTATTAAAAAGAACAGTGAACATAAGTTTACAAGTGGATAATTAATAAAAAGAAATGAAGAGCCACAAACCTGTATATTAAACTCTTTTATTTTAGGTACACTTGGTACATTAAAACAGAACCCATCTCTAATTTTGAAATGCATACAATTATGTTAAATAAATACAATACAATTTTGATGCAAAATGAAAAATGTATGCTGAAAAAAGTCAGAACAGTCGCATTCCTTGATCAGACAGGATCAGGTTATTTCATTATTAAGATAAAATAATAATAAAATCTTACAAAATTATCTGTAACATGGAGACTGCAAGCCTATGAACAATGTAGGACAACTAATACTGGCTTATTGGTGATAGTTCACCCCCCAGAAAAAAATTATGTCATCATTTATGTATGTATTTATCATGTATAATAATTTTTTTCTTCTGCTAAACACTAAAAAAGAAGATTTTTTGAAGAATATGGAGAACCGAACTGTTTTTGGTCTCAAAATGACTTTATATATATATATATATATATATATATATATATATATATATATTATGGAAGTCAACTTTTGTGTTCAACAGAAGAAAGAAATTCATACATAATGAATACATTCATAAATGACACTTTTACATAAACTAACACTTTAACACTAGTACTAACAGTAGACTCAAAGTACAGTAACACAGCCTCATTGGAAACTGTAATTTCTTTGCAAGAACTGTACGGGTGCACTGCCTCCAGTACCAGCACTATCAGATCCTTGCTGCTGATAGTTAGAAACAAGAACAATGTCAACTAAAATTACATTTGAATTTAATGTTGCCCAATTTATTATTTTACTTTAATTCATTATATTTATATGCAGTTGCAAAATATTTTTGCTTACATTTTCAGTTTTAAAACTTTATACAACTTGCAGCCTACCTTAACTTGCTCAAGAGTGACAATCTCACTGATCAATGCTGTGAATGTGTCCTCGCGTTCCCCTTCAGAGATGAAAGGAAGAGTCTTGAAACGAGGGTCCAGGGCAGATGCAACATAGGCCCTGTCCCAAATGGCACACTCTGGACTTGTGGACTTCCTCAGAGTCCACACTTTGGTGACGTCATGTAGTGCAGACCTATAGGGCCCTTGGCGCGAGTCCACGAGGGCGCATTGAGAGGTATTTTTGGGACAGACTTGATCAGCACGCCGGAAATAACGGGCTGTTTTTTTTTTTTTTTTTTTTTTTTTTTTTTTGCATTACAATGGAAATAATACAAAACAATGAACATGAACATGTGGGGATTCAGAGAAAATGAAAGTAAATAATAACAGTAAATAAAATATTTTTACAATTTATATAAAACTTATTCTATAATACAGGATATTTTCGAAGCTCTTTTATTGGAGGGGATTTTTTGAAGTGAAGAATAACTGTAAATCATGAGCAAAAAATTTGCAACTAGGTTTGAATTTAAGGTATCTTGCTTTGTGAATATGATATTTACCCATCGTACAGAAAAAGTTTAATATATCATCTAGCTTTTTATTTTCAGAGAAATCAGAGTGAAAAAGAACCTTACTGACAGAAATACAGGCCTGGTTGTTGTTGGACAGGAGAAATCACATTTTTTGCGCTCCGACGTCTTATCTGCATGTCAACTACACAGCCTGCTTTTACAGTTCTATATTTTGATATTGTGCATATCACCTGGGCATTAGACAATAGATACACCATGCTTATTTAAATGATGTATACAGTTGTACATAATAATACATAATGTTCCATTTGAACTAAGATTGCAATTTTAAAACATAATGAAAATGTGCATGAGTTTCAGATGAATTTACAGGTTTCAATATTCATACTATGTTTACATATGACTCAGTAAAGCCCTGCCATTATTTATTTAATGAATCATAATGCGATCGTATTATTAAACGCGCTATTATTATGTTTGAGACATCAACCACTGGTCGATTACCTTAATGTTTGTATAAACTGTAGGTAACCACTGATAAAATGTACATTTAGGTCATAAAAACCGTAATATTTTCTTCTCAGCCATGTCAACAATTATCCGTGAGTGAAATCTCCTCCCATCTGTTGTCTGATTGGCCTTTCGCAAGGATTCCTGGGTAGTTAAAGTGCGTGAAGCCTGCTTCTATGCGGGCTTCGCGGAAGACCGCTTCAAGGGCACAAAGGGGGCGCTGCTGAGCACACTTCAGAGCGGTAAAATGCTGAATGGGACGGCCTACGGACTCGTAGACTCAGCGAGCACGCGCAATTCAAGTCCACGAGACCGAAAGTCCGCATGAAGTGCGCCATTTGGGACAGGGCCATACAGCTTCTCTTTTAGATTTGCATATCTTTAAAGATTAGACAATCACATTTAAATGACCTTATGGCATCAACATACACAAGTAGTAACTATACTGGACCTCCTGTCAAAAAATTATTGATTGACAGGTTTTGGCATTGGATCAAAGAGGATCAAAGCAGGGGTGTGTCTAGGGGGAGGCTGGGGGAGGCAGTGCCTCCCCTAAGATAAGCCCTGCCTCCCCTGAGAAATGATCTGTCCATCTGATGATACATTAACATTTAAAAGTGGATTGTTTTGTGCATATTTTTCCATCGCTAGCAGATGGGTCTGACCCAACAAAAATCCAGTTTGGTGCTGTTTGACGGTGCGCGCGCGCTTCGGGCGTACGCGCTCAGAAAAAGTGCATCATGTGAGAACAGAACGCCAATGAAATGTTTACCTGGCAAAGCTTTAAAGCACGAGCAAATAATGAAGTTTTGTGATTGCGAATAAGTGCAGTGTCCTGTGAGTGTAACTCTACCGCTGCGTTAGTGATGTGAATGTACGTCGAGTTTTACAGTATTGGGACTGAGGTGCCAGAACTGCAGCTGATAGAGTGTGCGCTGTAGCACGATACTACCATATGTTAGTTTCCATGCTTAATGTGTTTCCACAACAATGTTAGTGAGTAAATCTACTGAAATGGCCACCATAACAGTGGAGTGTGTGATGTGTAAGACGAGACAGCCGTGTGTGTATGCGGTACAGGAGCAGCACGTATGCGCTATAGTGCTTTCACATAATTCTACGTTTGCAGTTTGTAGGTTAGCTGATCCGCGGCTGTATCAGAAACACATAGCCTACTCACTATTTTTTTATTTCAAATTCAGAAGTTATCAGCAATTTTTATTTAAAAAAAAGTTTTGTCAGCATTGCGATTCTCTTTGTACACATATACACTCTTTAATAGACGTATTCACGTTTAAACCCAATATAATCAATGCATTGTTCAATGCATTACTTCTATATAGATTTATTATAGTTGCTCAAGCAAGTGGTAAAATATTTAACCAATTATTTATATTAAAATCTGATTCGCAAACATTTTAAATTAAAACTTAAAATTGACAAAAACAGCAGACTCATACCTTTTGCATTTAAATTAAATGGGTGATTATAAAAAATCACAAAAGGTCTGGACATGAATCAATTTGTTTCTGAATTTGCCAAGACTAGCCGCAGGGAACCACTGCTGTAGATAGGATACACTGGATGTATCAGGGACCTGATGAAATCCATGAATAAGTACTACAATAGTTCACAAAAAGGGTAAAATAATAATAATAGTTGCCTATGGCAAGCACCACTAATAATAAATAAAATAAAATAAATAAAACTATATTTAAAAAAAGTTATGTTGCCTCTGCTAATCATATCATAATTTCAATTCTTATAGTTTCACCAAAATAGCTTTTATTTCAACTCTCAAGGTCTCCTGACCCCCTGTAGCCTAACATGTTTCCTTTTATCTAGGCCTACACTCATAACTTTAGACTCCTAATGTGCACCTACGTCTGGAACAGCTTAGAAGAACAAACTAATTAATTTACCTCTTGTCTATACAAACGTGACTATAGATTCATTTAAAAAAACTGTCTCGTCCTTCTCGGTAGCCTATTCGTGTACTTCTCACAAGCAAACACCTGTCACTCATCATCAGGCAATCACCGTGATCTGATATAAATATATATATATGAATCTGTCAATAATAATAATAATAATATCATCATCATATTATTAATATTGACCTGGTTTAACTAACTTTTATGTGATAGCCCTATTGTCTAATGTGCCTATCTCTGGTTTCCTGGCTTAGAAAAAGATATGCACTAAAACAGATTGTGTGTACTATAGATTCATTTTGCGATTTTTTTCAATTGTTTATGTTGCCCCCCCCCCCCCAAACAAGCCAAATGCCCCCCCAAACATGACATCCTGGTAAACCCTCTGGATCAAAGGGGTTAACCTTTGACCCGGCTAGCCATCGATCATGTGGTTTGACAGTTAGTTTGACCTATTGACCCGACTAGCCCTAGATCATGTAGCTTTGACAGAAAGTTTTGTTTTTGAAGTTGGTATAATAATAATAATACGTCATGGTATGACAGAAGCTTTTGCCTTTTGAAGTCTTTTGAAGTCTTTTGAAGCCTTTTGAAGTCTTTTGAAGCCTTTTGAAGTCTTTTGAAGCCTTTTGAACCTTGCTATTGACAGAAAGTTTTGATCGTTTGAAGACACTGTTATAATAATATGTCATGGTTTGACAGAAGCTTTTGTTTTTGAAGTTGGTATCACAGGACCCCCCCCCCCCCCCCATTCCTGAACGCATCCGGGCTGTACTGTGAAACTGTGGAAGTTTATCTCACACAAACGTTGAAAAAACATTCAGTTCTTTTAAAAGAATATAAATGATTATAAAATAAAGATCTTACTAAAACCTCACACAAAAAGTTTAAATAAAATGGAGTCACAAAAAATTGCAATTAGTCTCCCAAAGCACCGCCTCAAAACATAGGGAGTGTGCGCGCGCGCGCGCGTGTGTGTGTGTGTGTGTGTCAAAGCAGGGCTAGGGGCGCGTGTGTGTGTGTGTGTGTGTGTGTGTGTGTGTGTGTGTGTGTGTGTGTGTGTGTGTGTGTGTGTGTGTGTGTCACAGGCGCCCCATCCACATCGGGCACTGTGAAAGTGAGAAAAAGAGATTTTATAAAAATGATGTATATTTCACACAAATAATATAATACACAATAATATCTTACTAAAAATCTACTGAAACCAATTCTTTCAGTTTTAGATAAACAAAAGAATAAAAATCATCTTACATAAAACATTCTGTTCTTTTTAAAAGTGTATCAATTAAAATATATAAAATAAAATCACAGAGTGGTTCTCTCTCTCTCTCTCAGCTCCATCTGTCAGTCTCTGACTCAGTGGACTGTGTTCAGTGAACAGGATATCAGGTGTTGAATTTATTTCAAAGTTTAAAATTATATCTTTTTAAATATGTTTTAAAATAAATTCAATAAATTATTAAAAGTTGTACAAATCACCTGAATGCCTCTCAAGCGCAGTCTCAGCCTGAGTTGTGTGTATGCGTGTGTGTGTGTGTGTGTGTCACATGCAAGCAGCGGCATCGCACTCCCTCCCACCCTTCGCATTTGATCTCTGACATCTGAAACATGATCCCCCTCCACATTCCTGAGGTAACAGTGAGAAAGACAGTTGAAAACACTCTGTTCTTTTTAAAAAGTATATGAAATGTTATAAAAATATCTTGTGTTTTAGATGAACAAAAGAATAAAATCCATCCGGCATGTTTAGATAACTAAAGGGCCTTTTTTCACCTGTTTGACCTGCGGAGCTTTCAAAAAGCACCAACCAAAGGGTGTGTGTGTGTGTGTGTGTGTGTGTGTGTGTGTGTGTGTGTGTGTGTGTGTGTGTGCGGCAGGTTCCGGTAAATTAGCGCGCCACCGTTCACTCTAGCGCCTGATCTTTCTGAATTCATTTCAAAGCATAACCTTAAAAGTTTAAATTAGATATTTTAAAATGAAAGATTGTTTAAATGAAATCTTTAAAGTTTGAATACACTCATATCTTCTATTTATCTTTTAGAAGATTACTGTAATGATTTTGTTTAACGGTTATTAAACAATGTCTGTTCAAAAACTTTCGATGGTTGAAAAACTGTACTTAGTCGTCCTAAATCTCATTTATATGAAAATATTTAATCAGCATTTTTTTGTCCATGCGGGGTTTCAATTTTTATGGTGGGGGTCTTCCATAGCCATAATGATTTTTGTACTGTAACTGCATATTCGATCATGTACACCTAAACACGGCCATCACAGAAAACTATAAAATAAATAAATAATTTAATATAATTTCTAAGCTGTATTGCACGCGCGCACACACACGGTTCTAAAAAAAATGAACTAATCTCTATTTTAAATTAAATTACTATTAATAAAATATATAACCAATGAATAATAACATATGTTACTAAAATGTATTTAAAAATGTAAAAAAAAAAAAAAGGTTTTAGCTAAATAAATATATAAATAAAAAACCTTACATTTCCAGAGAGGTGAAGTAGTTCTTTATGCAACGATAAAAAAGCAAATAGTTTAAGTTGTCATAAACAAAACAGCCCCATAATCCTTCAGGATATAGGGTGACAGACCAGACGAGCCTCGGGGGATAACGTCACAGTAAATCTAGTCTGCGTTCTAGAGTTTTATACTAAATTCATTTAAAAGCATAACCTTAAAAGTTTAAATGAGATATTTTAAAATTGAAAGACTGTTTAAATCAAATCTTTAAAGTTTTATTAAAATCATATCTTCTATTTATCTTCTTAGAAGACTTATGTATGATGTAAATGATTTTGCTTAAATTTAACCTAAGGTATAATTGTTACTAAACAGTGTCTGTTAAAAAACTTTAGATTGTTGAAAAACTGTGCTTAGGCGTCTTAGATCTTATTTATACAAAAATATTTCAAACAGTATTTTTGTCCATACAACATGTTGTCAAAGTTTGTCACAATGTTTTTTGTTGTTGCTGTTTTGTTTTAAGAAATCGAGGACTCTACATTGCTCTTATTTAGATTAAGTTGTAGCCTATCTTTTAGAAAATCACCACACATTTTTCAGAGATGCTGGTGGTCCGTGGCTCCACTGGCGCGGCACAAGTAAAGTTTGTCTTGAGCGAATATTTAATTTGACCCGTCTTAATTTAAAGCATGACCTTACTTGTAGCTATGATCTTTTACACGTATAAGATAATGTTTTACTATCTCCCGAACTATCCTTAATCAGTGTGGAAACACACAGGGTGAAACCCTTTACTGAGAATATCCTATCGGTTATCTACTCAAAATATATGTAGAAGTTTAAAATGTTAGCATTTGTTGCGCGTACATTTACACGAAGGACATGTATTTAAGAATAATCTTTATTTAAACTCTTATTTTGTTATTCACATTCATTTGTTTCAGTATAATGATGGATTATAAGAACCACACAAAACAATATTAAAGGGGTGGTTGACTGTGATTTTACTTTTCTAACTTTAGTTAGTGTGTAATGTTGCTGTTTGAGCATAAACAACATCTGCAAAGTTCCAACGCTCAAAGTTCAAAGCAAAGGGAGATATTTGCTTTTAAAGAAAAGGACTACAACAAACGGCTGGTTGGGACTACACAACATTCCTCTCGGGTTAGTGACATCACTAACCCTAGAATTTGCATAAACCCCGCCCCCGGGAACACGCAGTCCATGTTGAGAAGAGGAAAAGTTGTTGTATAAGAGTACATTTGTGAGTCAGCTCAAACTTTAGCATCCATCTTTTCACATGCAATAGAAAGTCACTCTGTGTGCATCTCACAACAGTTCATATATGAGCAATTTATAGATTTATCATGACAGAATATCCTAATTGAAGATAGTTGACTCCACATCAGCGACATAAATTCATCAACTAACCATTCAGAGACGTCCTGTTGCATTCTACATGTTGTCACTTCTTCTTGAGTCTCTCCATCCTTATCCGACTCCGTTTAACATTAAAGGCAGAACAGTTTCTGTCATTTTAGTGTGTCTGCGTGAGGTAACAGCAGCTGCTAACACACACGAGCTCTTGAAACCCCGCCCTCTGCAGCAGCTCATTTGCATTTAAAGGGCCAGGCACAAAACGGTGCGTTTTTGCAAACCCTCAAAAAGTGACAACTTTAACTTGCTATATAAAAATATCTGTGGGGTATTTTGCGCTAAAACTTCACACACACTCTCTGGGGACATCATAGATATATTTTACATCTTGTGAAAAGGGCATTATACCACCCCTTTAATTATTTATTGTTAGGTTTTCATATGTTTACATTTACAGCACATTTTTATATACATTGTTATTGATTTGAAGTGCACACAAATTAGTTACGTTGTATATGTTACTTATATTTGTTTCAATTTTGAGTTTAAGTTTACCGTGATGAACTTCAGACATGGTCCGCTGCAGCCACATCCTGGTGTAACGAGGATTAGAGTCCGGGCGGGAACAGAATTTAAGCATTATTGGTTCCGCCCGGACAAACCATTCGCTGGGAATTGCACGGGGGAGGAAGAAATGTTAATGTCTTTATTTAGTTGTACATTTATGATACTTGACTACATTTTGCTGTCCTTATCTTTATTTACTATATACCTCTGATTGATTTGATTTATTTAAGGTTATAAATATAACAACAGTTTAATATAACCTGTTAATATAACCTATAAATATACAGTTTAATAACAGTAAAACATAACAGTTATAAATTACAAAATACCATTTTTCAACCGAGTGAATCTAGGCCTTCAGAAGTCATAACTTCAGGGGTCAACGGTTTAGGTCAGTCAGCGAAAACTCTGCGTGTGTAAAAATCAAATACTGTATTACACTTTTCAAAGGATAATCTAGCTTTAAAGTTAGAATAAAAAGTTAAAAACCAAACATATCTTCATACCTGTTGTGTTCTGACACAAGGCCATTAACTGTTTTATAAATGTATTTCTACAAATATCAACCCGATAAATGTCCAACCTGTTTTAAAACTAAACCATGATAACAGATGATTTTTTGACAGTCCTACATAAATGCATGTTGATTACTAAATTTCAGGCATAGTGCAACCACACAATGTATGGAAGTAGAATAATGTCAAATGTTTTTGAAATAAAAAGCCTGTTGAATTGCACTACTTGAAAAAAAAATAGGCATTGCATTAACCATGCTTGCATTTTAATGCATTGTATTTTTAGTGCTTACATTTTTATGGGCTGAAATTCAACATGGTTGAATATTTAAGCTGTGAATATTTCAATTAAAAACATTTCAAACACCTTTTCATTATTAAAAATTCAATAATCCATATTCACCTTTCATATTTCACTTCCAAAATATTCAAACTGTTTAAAAATACAACCAATAATATTCAACAGGCAATTTTCGGTCCATTTTATTGCGCTTTGCAAATTCGCTTCCACATATTCAGTGGTTCAAATTCGACAGTAAATTCAACATTGACGTCCAGGAACTGCAGGAAAAGCAGTAGATTGCCGAGCATACTCTCCATCTGCTGTTAGTCGACCTCACCAGCAGGGGGTGCAAAAGCGCGTGTTGAAGACCAGCAACAGTTAGAACAAGTCATTCATTCATAAAACTCATTTACAGCAATGTAAGTGTATTTGTGATTATTATGACGGCTGTTTTATGTTAAATTCAGTGTCTTCACGGTTACTTTTCCTGTGTAGCCTACATGCATCTTTCTCTACCGTGAACGAGATTATAATGTTATTCCCCGATGCGGATATACAGATCCAATGTTACATTTTTGAGGTTGAGATATATTTCTCTTGGTTGTTTAGTTGCCTTAACTTTATATTGTGGCGATGTGCTGCATGTAGGGTTTCCCTCAATACTTCAGGATTCCCCTGCTGGACATATACAACGCTTAACGTAGCTTAATGGACTACAGTGATGTAAAAGACCAAACTCGCAGGCAAACAGATGGACTCAGAATAACGCGCAAAGCTTAATGCTGAGCGTTTCCCAGTGATAGACTGGCATACAGATGGCTTGATGTTGGACATTCGCACATTTAGGGACCGTCTCTAAAGTGTATACGACTTTGGTATACACGTTTCTAACTCCGATAGCATTTGAATAGAACGACTTACAGTCATAAAAAAACAACTGTAAAGTGTTCATGTAGTGTCAGGCATAATGCGCACCCTTTGGATTTTTGATATTTATTCAAATAAATTTAAGTTTGCTATTGAAGTTAGAAACGTGTATGCCAATGTTGTATGCAACTTTAGAGACGGTCCCTAAATGTGCGAATGTCCAATATCAAGCCATTTTTTACATTTAGTCATTTAGCAGAAGCTTTTATCCAAAGCGATTTACAGTTAAACTAACAATAGGAGGACAATATGCAAGTGCTGTGACAGTTTAAGCTAATGCAATACACGTATGCATAGGCTACTATACATGTGTTGATTTTATGCCAGTATATCACGAAACGCTCAGCATGAAACTTTGCGCGTTAAGTTCATATTCTGAGTCCATCTTCTTGCCTGTAGCCTATTTAATAGCCTACTTCCCTAATAAGGTGCAAGATTGGTCTTTCATATCACTGTATCAACGGAAGGGAAATCCTTGAGTATGAGGTATTGAGGGAAAGCGATTATAATCCTGTTCATGGTAGAGAAAGCTGATGACATGTAGAATACACAGGGAAAGTAACAATGAAGTTATTGAATGAAACATAAACACAGCTTTTGTGTGTTTATCATCTTTTCCGCATATACTGACACAGATAATCATTTTCATTTTATGAATGAATGTCTTCGTCAGCAACAAGCGCTTTTGCACCATCTGCTGATGAGGTCGACTAACAGCAGATGGAGAGAGTATGCTCGGCAATCTACTGATTTTCCTGCAGTTCCTGGACGTCAATGTTGAATTTACTGTCGAATTTGAACCACTGAATTTGTGGAAGCGAATTTGCAAAGCGAAATAAAATGGACCGAAAATTGCCTGTTGAATATTATTGGTTGTATTTTTAAACAGTTTGAATATTTTGGAAGTGAAATATGAAAGGTGAATCTGGATTATTGAATTTTTAATAATGAAAAGGTGTTTGAAATGTTTTTAATTGAAATATTCACAGCTTATATATTCAACCATGCTGAATTTCAGCCCATAAAAATGTAAGCACTAAAAATACAATGCATTAAAATGCAAGCATGGTTAATGCAATGCCTATTTTTTTTTCAAGTAGTGCAATTCAACAGGCTTTTTATTTCAATAACATTTGACATTATTCTACTTCCATACAATGTTTGAGAAATCTAATACTGGTGTAATCTTTGCAAGGTCTCACTCACAACGCACAACTTTGTGTTGGGTGATCCAGGCATACCTTTACTAAAATAAAATATTATGGAAGTCATTTACTCAAACTGTAATTATCCCATATTTTATTTATTAATATTATGGCTTCATGTTGATTTAAAGTTTTTGTTTGTTTGTTATTAACTAATACCTTTATCTTTTAACTAACACTTCAACATCCAGCACAAAATTAAAGAGATATATGAGCTAAGGATGTCCTCTGACCCCAAATAAACAGATGAGTGTTCACAATCTACAATATACAGTTAGATATTCTCCTACATAGTATGTGTGTAAATAGTTGTGCTTAAATCTTTGGGTGTATTTTTACACACCATAGTGATGCAAAGTTCCACACACTTGTAAAGCCTATGGACTAACTTTTAAAACATCATCTTTATACAGGAATCCATGTAAGATTCAAAAGACCAAATCACTAAGAAAAGAGGGTTGAAAAGAGCCGTTTATAATAAATACACAAAAGTTTCCAAATGATGGTTTTATTACTCCACTAGATTTAGTCATTGTACTGTCCTCCAATTGATGTTCTTAACCAAAATTAGACAGTCAGCTAAACTCCAGTCATGAAGAACATGTGAGTCAGAATATTGTTTCTTAGCTCTGTTTAATTGAGACTCTTGAGCATGAAGACATGAACAAAGGAGTGAAACTGAAAATAAGCACAAAAAATACAATAAGGCGAAATTGTGCCTCATACAAATACTAACAAGCTTAATTACAATGAAATATAGTCTTTTCAGTAAAGTGTCTCAGTAAACAATCAGTTCATGAATTGAAATCAAAGATTTATACTCAAATATAGTTTTACATCAACATGAAATTAGCTCAAATCTATTATTAGAAATACTGTAAACAGAAAATACATAAACTACTTACAGGCAGTTTCTAGCTTAGGAGAAATCGAAACATAACAGGATAATTGCAGCTGGAACGATCTTCACCATGTGCTTTGACTAATAAACTAACTTCCTGATTCAGCCTGCAATACCATACATGACCGCTAGAGGTCCTAATTACTCTAACAAGGAGAATACCCAAAGGGCAGAACACTCCCCGCTTGGTGTTTATGACACCACAGTCCATATTGCTACAATTTAGCATAAACTTTCAATCAGTTGACGGTAAAAGTAAGACGACTTCCGTAACAGGCCTTGTGAAGGTCTTTGGAGTACCTTGAGCAGTGGTTCTTAAACTAACTGTTCGTACCTTTCCATCCTGGCTATGAATAGCAGACGTGACCACTGCCATAGGCCATGTATTACGAGCAGCTTGGTTCTCCTTCAATAAGACAACATCACCTTCTTGCAAGTTGCGACGTGTCTCATTCCATTTCCTGCGACTCTGTAGGGTTGGAAGGTACTCCCTTTTCCAGCGGAGCCAGAACTCATTGGCCAAGGCTTGTACTTGTCTCCATTGTTTAAGAAGAAGATCCTTGTCACCAAATTCTCCTGGAGGAGGTGGGACTGCTCCCTTCTGGGTAAGCAGCAATGCTGGAGTCAAGATGAATGGAGACTGTGGGTCACTTGATACAGGAATGAGAGGTCTGGCGTTGATGATGGCTGAAACTTCGGCCATAAGCGTGCATAAGACCTCATGGGAGAAAGCAGTATGTTCTCTTAGTAGGATACAATCGAGAATTCTGCGGGCCACTCCAATCATTCGTTCCCATGAACCTCCTCTATGTGAAGAATGAGGAGGGTTGAACTCCCAAGAACAGCTCTGCTCCCTCAAATATCCAGAAACCCTTTCCTCCTGTGCCAGCTTGCTTAGTCCTAGCTCTTTACTTGCTCCCACAAAGTTTGTGCCGCAATCAGACCTCAGCTGCTTTGCAGGTCCTCGAATGGCGAAGAATTGATGCAGCTGGAAGCATCCATTGATTCGATTACCTCAATATGCACTGCTCTCGTGCTCATGCAAGTAAACAATATAGCCCAGCGCTTGCTCTCCGCATGACCACCTCTAGTGCGTCTCGCTCTGACCATCCAAGGTCCAAAAACATCCAATCCCACTTAAGTAAACGGGGGACTTATGTTTAGGCGCTCAGGAGGAAAGTCTGCCATAATTTGTTCCTCCATTTTCCCACGGAGCTTACGGCAAGTAACGCAATGGTGTAAGACTGAGCTAATCAGCCTTTTGCCTCCGATAATCCAGAAACCAGCTCTTCTCAAGGCTCCCTCTGTAAAATGACGCCCTTGATGTTCTACTTTCTCATGGTAGTGACGCACTAACAGGATGGAGATGTAATTGTGCTTGGTTAGAACCAAGGGGTTCATTTCATTGGAGCTTAATGGAGAATTTTTCAATCTTCCTCCAATTCTGATCAAGCCTTCTTTGAGAACGGGATTAAGTTTTACGAGAGGGCTGTTCTTTGATAGGGCTTTCTTGTCGGAAAGAGCTGCATATTCCATAGGAAAGCTCTCAAGTTGAGTTGCTCTCAAAATGGCGGTCCAGGCTAGTGAATACTCTTGTGAGGTTCGAAGTTTATTGCACCAATGCCACCCTACATGTTCTTTAGAACAACTCTTGGATTTGATCGTGTGAACGATGTGGATCAAAAGGGTAATGGCTCTTACAAGGGTTATCCAGGTAGAGAATCTCTTGAATCTTTCTGTCCCTAAGCCATTAAGTCTAACTTGTGTGCAATAACTGAGGACATCACGTCTTATCTCAACATCATCTTCTGGACAGACAAGTTCGTAGGATTCAGGCTCTTCCTGCAAGCATGTATTTGGTTTGGAGAGAAAAGTAGGTCCCCTGAGCCATGCTGTATTATTAAGTTGAGATGCAGCAACTCCTCTAGAAGCATGGTCAGCTGGGTTGAGTTCAGTTGGTACATAAACCCATTGATCTGGCCTTGAAGATTGGCGAATTCGTTGAACTCTGTTATGCACATACACATAAAACTGCTTCGTCTCGTTGTGTATGTACCCTAAGACTACTTTGCTGTCACAGTAGAATCTTATAGCATGCAATCTGAGATCCATCTCATGGCGAATCAGGTCAGCAATTTCAACTGCCAATACTGCAGCACAGAGTTCGAGACGCGGAATAGTAGGTTTGTGTTGAGGTGGTAGTTTAGCTTTACCTAGGACAAATCCGACATCACTGCTACCATCATGATCAGTGACCTTGAGGTAAGCCACCGCACCAATTGCTTTAGTGGAGGCATCAGAGAAAATGCACAGTTCTGCAAGTTTTGACTCAGAGAGAGAAATTGAGGAATAGGTTCGAGGAATATGAAGTTGCTTCAGGCCTTGGAGGGAGTCTTGCCATGTTTCCCACTCTGCTCTCTTTTCTTCAGGAAGTAAAGCATCCCATTCTGAGGTGAAGTTTGAGAGGTCTCGTAGCAGAGCTCTGCCTTGTATGGTGACTGGAGACACTATGCCGAGTGGATCAAAGATACTGTTCACAGTGGACAGCACGCCACGTTTTGTGAATGATTTGCCGACAGATGACACATCAAAGGTGAAGGTGTCGCTTGCTATCTCCCAGCACAACCCAAGAGTCCGCTGTATAGAGGGAACGTCTCCACTAAGGTCTAAGTCCTTTATAGTCTTAGCATGTTCCTCTTGAGGAAAGGCTTGCATAACAACTGGACTATTTGAGGCAATCTTGTGCAAATGAAGGTTCGATTCAGCTAAAGATGCTCGTGTTCTTTGAAGGAGACTCACTGCCTGCTCATCAGTAGGTAGGGACACAAGCCCATCATCCACGTAGAAGTGTCTTTCCACGTAGTGTCGAGTATCTGAGCCATGTACCTTCTCACCCTCGCTAGCAGCTCGTCTTAGCCCGTAAATGGCAACGGCCGGAGAAGGGCTATTGCCAAAAACATGTACCTTCATACGGTACTCTATGACATCCTTTGTTGGGTCGCTGTCTCGAAACCAGAGGAACCTAAGAAAGTTACGATGGTCCTTTCTGACTTTGAAACAATGGAACATTTGTTGGATGTCAGCTGTGATGGCTACAAGCTCCTTACGGAATCGAAGGAGGACTCCCAGCAAATTATTATTCAGATCGGGGCCCGTTAACAAGACGTTGTTGAGGGAGATGCCATGATGTTGGGCACTGGAGTCAAAAACCACCCTGATTTGATCTGGCTTTTTTGAGTGGTAAACTGCAAAGATCGGTAGGAACCAACACTCCTCTCCTTCCTTCAGTGGTGGTGCGGGTTCAGCATGGTCGTTCTCCAGAATTTTCTTCATGAAAGAGACAAACTGTTTTTCCATCTCTGGTTTCTTAGTAAGAGTACGCTGCAGAGAACGGAATCTATTAAGAGCCTGTAGACGATTGTTGGGAAGTATTTGTCTTGGCTCTCTGAAGGGCAATGGGGCGACCCAACTGTTTCCTTCATCCTTGTAAACCTCTGAATTCATGATCCTTAAGAATGTTGTGTCCTCAATGGATGGCGCTAGTTTATTATCGTTCTCAGTTCTTTGGAACACATCACAACCAAGGCTGTTTTCTGAGGTTCTGTACCTGATGTCTTTGTGTGCTTTTGGCTCCCCGCTGTAAAGAGCTTCCTCTTTGAGGTTCATGTAACTGGTGCAGGGTGAAAGGTAAGTGGTGCGACCATTCTCTAATATATTGGTCCTGAAGGTGCTCACACTAGGTATATGGGCGCTTCCTAAACATACCTCACCAACTATCACCCAACCCAAGTCTAACCTTTGGGCAAAGGGTGCATCATGTGGGCCATTGATTTGTTGTCTGACCTTGTGCACCCTAATGATGTCTCTCCCTAATAAGAGAAGGATCTGAGCGTTGGGATCGAGTTTGGGAATTTGGCTTGCAACTGACCTCAAGTGAGAGTGATTCATGGCTACATTCGGAGTGGGAATCTCGCATCTGCTGGCCAGTATTTGATTGCACTCTATGAGTTGTGGTAGAGCAAAGGAAGCGCTTCCTGTAGCCGGTGAGATCATGAAACCTTCGGCCTTCCTGGCACACATATTGGACACTCCAGCACATGTCCGAAGGGAATAAGAGGAAGGTTCACTATCTATACCGAACAGTTCAAAGAAATCACTTTTTGCCAGTGAGCGATTACTCTGATCGTCGAGTACTGCATACATTTTGACAACCTTCTCAGGTTGATTCTGAGGGAACACATCCACCAAGCAAATTTTAGAACATGATTTCCCTGGCTGCCCCTTTCCACAGATCTCGGTACAGTGTGACGTCACTGTGGATGTTGACAATTCATTGTCATCTCCTTCTCCGCAGCTCAATTGTGGGGTAGAATACTCAGGTACTTGACAAGGTGGACCAGGGTGCATGACTGTGACATGACGATTACTCTCGCATTCACTACACTTGACAGTTAACTTGCAGTCTTTGGCCAAATGAGTAGTGGACGTGCAACACTTGTAGCATATTCCATTGTCACGGAGGAAGGATTTTCTCTCCTCAATAGGTTTGGCTCTGAAAGTGCGACACTTTTTTAAAGGGTGTGGCCTATGGTGTATTGGGCAGTATTTTCCAGGATCCTCTACTTTCCTTTCACTGAGAACATCAGTTTTATGAGTTGACAATGGAATTTTTGCCGTCCTTAGAATTGATCTTTCTTTAGAATGGATATCGCTAGAACGAGTGAGTGAGAAACTAGGGTCGTTCCTGATGCGTGCCTCATTGCAAATAAACTCAGCAAAGAATGAAAAAGGGGGGAAAAACCCATTGTGTTCTGCTTTGAACCTGGATCCTTGGGATACCCATTTTTCTTGAAGAGGGTATGAGAGCTTTGCTACTATTGGAATGATTCCTCGAGCGGTATCTAAAAAGGCCAATCCAGGCAGATATCCGTCTTGCTTCGCTGATAAGATCTCCATGAGGAGATCTCCAAGTTCCCTAAGTCTCACAGGGTCGTTGTTGTAAATTTTTGTAAACGTATCCAATTTCTTGAACAGCGCATCTTCAATTATCTCAGGTGAAGCATAGCACTCGACCAGCCTATCCCAGGCTTTCCTAAGAGCAACTTCAGGATTGTTAACCCTCTGAGGTCGACAAACGCGCCCGCGCGTTTTGCTGGATTTTTTTCAGTTCAGTTCAAAAGAAATTAATTTTGCTCTGTTGACTTTGATATTACAAGCAAGTTTCATACATCAATCGATTCTGTTAAATGTGTATTATTTTTGTGTATACTCACAATAAAAACAAACTGTTGTGCTTTTTGCCAAATAAAGAAAAATAAACGTGATGCGAGTTCTGCCTTCTCTCTGTCAGTGAAAACCATTCTGAAACGCGTCCGAAAATGAACAATAACTCAGCGAATACTGAGTCAAACAGGCATACAGTCACACAGGCATGAAGCTTGAATTCTCTTCTTTAAAATGAGGTAATTTATATTAAAAAAAAATATTCTCATCTTGTGAAATCTGTGTTAAAAGAGAGCGATTCCAGTCGAGCTCATTAGAGCTCATTCAAAGGTAATGTGACTCCGCCCACGGAGAGCGCGCGCTATTCAAACGCAAATTACTGAGGCAAACCTGTGAACGCCCCCATATCAGCTCGAGGAAACACAAGTTTAATCATATCATTGTAGCCTACGTGTTTACACCATCTGGCAGCGCTGTGAGGAATAATAATAACGGAAAATCTACCTCAGAGTGCGGGTATTGCAGGAGAGAGGATCCGAATATGTAGTAAGTTTTTTTTTCCTTCTCAAGTTAATCGCGTTTCTGTGAATGAATGAACGGCAGCCGCAGAGATGCCCGCTGTTTATCACAGCTCGTAAAAAGACAGTTTAAATTTAAATTGCGTCTCTGTGTGAATGAATGATGATGTTTTAGCAAACTGTATTGCTATACTGAGCTGAGTAAAAATCGACAGAAATATGTTGAAATAAAATGTAGGCTATTTGTATAAGCAACGTATTAAACTGAAAATTAACATTTATATGCCCTAATATTTCATAAAAACAACGTTACAGTCAGGCGTTTCTGTTTGTGAATGAATGTTTCGGTTTTAGCAAACTGTATTGCTATACTGAGTAAAAATCGACTGATTTGTATTTGTATAAGCAACGTATTAAACTGCAAATTAACATTTATATTTCTTATAATAAAAACGAAAGACCTATGTTACAGACATATGAAAGACAACATTTCGTTGATTAGTTTTGGATAGATTATACATTTTTACTGTAAAATATCTGCCAACTCAAATAAGCCAATATTTGTTTGCCAATATTTGCTCATGTTAAATATAGTATGTTTTGTCAAAAATAAAGTAATCAAATAATCAATCAAATCCTTAACTTTGAAATATGTATGATAAAATGTATACTTTAGTTTTTACAAAGAAAGATTACACTTGAATTGTTGTTGTAATTGTAACCTTTTTAATAAAAAAAATATTTACAAGGTAGATGTAAACAAACTATTAAAAGGTAAATATAAGCCTTTTCTTTAAATAATTTTTATTGTGTTTTATTAGTGACAAATTTGGGGAGAGGATAAATATTCCAAAACTGAAAATACAGTATGAGAATTAACTGCACAATTACTAGACATGTTTTCCTTGGATATTATAGGCCAAATTGCAAGCACAATATGTGGAAAAATAAAAAAGAATTGAGATGCTTCCAACTGTTGCTCTTGCATTCTTGTGGCTCAGTGACTCACCTGAATGAAAGGGTCATTAAGTATGCGGGCCCCATTGTCTCCTAAGGTGTGAACCACTAAATATGCATGATCTGTGACGCCCACTCCGCATATTGCCTTTCCAAACAGAAAGTGCTTTGCAAAATTCAAATCAATGTATTGTGTTATGTGAATGATAAGGGCAGGATGATTTTCACATCATTTTGAAGAAAAAACACTAGGCAATGACATCTATTAGACAAAAGTCTTATTGGCACATATTTAGTATGTGTTTTATGGCCTTATTTCAGAAACTTTAGTTTTTAGTTTTTTCAATAACCACGCATAAACATTATTCTCTCAAAAATGCAGACATGTACATTCTTGTTGCTCACATATTATGGTAGCCCTGTTTGTGCTAAATAGAGTGTAATTATACCTTTGCCATTAATATGTTTATAAGCAACTGAAAAAAGCACAAATGTCAGGGCATGTCAGAACATCTCAAGGACACCAAAAACCCCTCAGACCTCAGAGGGTTAACATGCATGAGACGTATTCTGTTGACGTAATGGCCTGATTCCTTGCCTAGCCACTTACTTAAAAGGTCCAACTCTTCGCTGGCTGAGATGTCGAGCTCTTTTATGGCATTTAAGAATGAGGACTGCCACGCTCTGAAACTTTCGGGTCTGTCGTCAAACTGACGGAGCCCTGTTGTCACCAATTCACGTCTTGCCAGAAACTTTACGAACTCTGTCATTGGGGGGTCTTTGACCGATTCAGCTTGGGAAGCATAGTGAAGAGGATTATAAGGTTTAGCTGTGACATTCAGACTAGGACGAACACCTGACTGAGGATGTGGCCAGTGTTCGTTATTAGTCTCTGCCATGTTAGAGCTCATTTTTAGAGGTGAAAAGTAGGAATCAGACATGGCAAGGCATCTCTTTGGTGGTTTAAACTGGTTTTCTGTATGAGGGCTAAGTGGTAACGATTCAAGTTGCTTGTCCCACGTTACTAAGCTTTCCTCATGCTTGACAGGTGCAAAGTCATGACGGCGCGAATGTGTTTGTAACTCAGATTGCTGTATAACATAGTCTTTTGTGCGCTGTATACTTTCTTCCTTTAATGATCTTTGAGCACCTTTGTCGTCCTTTACCTTTAACTGTTCCTCGGCTGCCTCTAATATTTCTGCCTGTGCTACAGCGGCTGCTGCCTCCCTCTGGAGTGTTAAAGCATCCAATTCAGCTGTGAGTCTGGTTTTCTCAAGAAGGGCTTTTGCTTCCTTCTCTGCTTGTTCAATTTTTAACTTAGCTTCTTTTTCAGCAAAGGATGCACGGACTCGTGCTGCTTCTGCCTTCGCACGGGCCCTCGCTGCTGCGCTAGCTGTTGAAACTGATGTAAGACTGCTGCCTGCACTTTTCTGCGAAGCTCTGTCGACATCCTTATTATCATCCATGGTGCTCATTCTTTGCACATAATCAACGTCGTAATTTTTCCAACTAAAGATGCCTTTTCACTGTACTGTCCTCCAATTGATGTTCTTAACCAAAATTAGACAGTCAGCTAAACTCCAGTCATGAAGAACATGTGAGTCAGAATATTGTTTCTTAGCTCTGTTTAATTGAGACTCTTGAGCATGAAGACATGAACAAAGGAGTGAAACTGAAAATAAGCACAATAAATACAATAAGGCGAAATTGTGCCTCATACAAATACTAACAAGCTTAATTACAATGAAATATAGTCTTTTCAGTAAAGTGTCTCAGTAAACAATCAGTTCATGAATTGAAATCAAAGATTTATACTCAAATATAGTTTTACATCAACATGAAATTAGCTCAAATCTATTATTAGAAATACTGTAAACAGAAAATACATAAACTACTTACAGGCAGTTCTTGCTTAGGAGAAATCGAAACATAACAGGATAATTGCAGCTGGAACGATCTTCACCATGTGCTTTGACTAATAAACTAACTTCCTGATTCAGCCTGCAATACCATACATGACCGCTAGAGGTCCTAATTACTCTAACAAGGAGAATACCCAAAGGGCAGAACAGTCATCTTGTTCAGACGGCACTGTTTCACATGTGTTTTAGGTGAAGACGTTTCTCTGAGAGCCGTCAACATTCAGTGTTTATAGAAATAAATGACATTTAATTTAATTGATAGTCTTTCTGTTTGATACTACATTTAGTGCAACTTTCCCTCTATCTACGAATTACACAAAGTTACACATGCTGTTTTACACTTAAATTATTACAACAGAATCACATCTGACTATTGCACTGAGAGAGGCATATTCATCAAAGCTTGAGGCTGTTAAACAAAGTTCCACACTTTGGTAAAACCTGCTGATGAAATTGCACAAAAGTAAATTCTAGAGGTCAACTGGGTTAAAAGTAAATGAGCCATTTAAAACAAATGCAGAAAAGACACTATAGTGATCAGTTTTAGCTTTTGATTTGACATTTTACATACTAGTCAATTATGCTGTTTCTTTTTGTTTTTGTACAGTTTGCAAAAAGTATATAGTCTCTGAGCGTGGTCAAACATGTTCATACAGGAATGTATGAAAAACATGAACAAATATATATATATATATATATATATATATATATATATATATATATATATATATATATATATATATATTTCAATTTATCAGGTTTTATTACATGTTACATTTTGATATTATTGTTAAAAATGGAAACAGACCAAAAAATGTGACTTTATATTAATAAAAGATGGTTTTGCAGTTATAACAACTCTGTTTCCGGTTCCGGGATCATAAGGGGGAACTTTTATACTGCAGATCCAGGACCAGCTTTGATTTTTTTTTATTTTTTTTTATTTTTTTTATTGAACACACTTATTTACAAAACACAATTTACAAAATCTCTCGTAGGGAGACTTATGTCCAAAACATTGTTGAACACAGTTGAATAGAACAAATTTCGATAAATAAAATAAATACAAATAAATATAAAATAAAATAAATGAAGCAAAGGCACTTCAGTCCATAAGGCATGTCAAAGTTGTTCACATACATATATTGTCCTCAGTCTTCATATATTCTTTAAATAAAGTTACATGGAAGCTTTACAAATTATAATGACAAATATTTTGAGACATCTTCACATAGAGAGTAAATGTTCTCACTGGAATCTTTCAGACGTTTCAAAGAAGCAAAGTATTCCCTCAGTTCAATTTTAAACACCATTAGGGATGGATTTTTGTTTTGCCATTTACATTTATGAATATGGTATTTACCCATAATTGTTATGATATTGTAAATTCTAAAAAGTTCCTTCGGAAGGTTTTCATTACCAAAAAGAATTTGCTCCAACTTTAATTGTGTAATTCTCTTCATTTTTGTTTCCAGCCAATTCATGACATCTTGCCAGAATCTTTTTATCACTGGACAAGAGAAAAACAAATGTTCAACAGTTTCATCTTCCTGGGAACAGAACACACACATGGCTCCACTTCAAAACCAAATCTCCTTTTAAGCATTGCTGCTGCTGGATAATATCCATTTATAATTTTGAATAGCATTTCTTTGATTTTAGGAGGTATAGGCCATTTCATGAATTTGATGTATTTATTTGTTATTTTATCATCATAATGCCTTATTTTTATATTTTGGTCAAAATCATGAAATAGTTTACATTTGAATATTTTGCTAATACAATAATTGTTACATTTTTCGCTATTTAAAGGAATTTGGTTTAGTTGCAGTTTAGGCAAATTTATTTGACTTTTGGAATAATGTAAATAGTTTTGTATCATATTTATTAGGGCTATTGGTATTGCTTTACATACCTTATTATAATCCCTTATTAAACTTTGTATATAAAATTTTGTTTTAAAATCCGTAAACTTAAGAAAATGACCATGTTCATCTAATATATCTGTGATGAAAATGATTCCCCTTTCAAACCAATTCCTGAAAAAAAGTGTTTTTCTACTTATTGTTATCACTCTGTTGTTCCACAAGGTGGAGCCATGTGGTGTAAACTTATGAGTAAATGCCATCTTCCAGAAATGAAGAACTTGTTTATGATATTCAGACAGTTTTACTGGCAATTTGGATACCTCGAAATCGCACTTTAAAAGAAACTCTAAGCCTCCCACTTTATAAAAAATATTTTTGGGTATATGATACCATATAGAATCAGGTTTATCTAAAAAGGCTTTTACTCAGTTAATTCTAAAAACTCCAACCAAAGATTCAAAATCAATTGTTTTTAACCCCACTTTATTATAGTTCTTTACAAGTTGTGATTTTTTGATGTAGTGCGTTTTATTACGCCAGATGAATTGGTAAATTATAGTATTTGCTTTTCTTATGTTTTGTGAACTAATATAGAGAGAATAGCTCGGGTAAATTAATTTAGAAATCCCTTCTGATTTTGACAATAGGTTACGTCCTAAAATAGTTAAGTCTCTTGTTAACCAATGATTTAGGTTTCTTTTTATTTCTTCAAATTTCTCTGTGATATTTTTGGATTCTCTTATTACCAAGTTTTTAGATAGATGAATGCCAAAGTATTTAACATCATTCTTAACTGGAATCGTCTCCAAAACTGTCTCAGTGCAATTATACAAAGGTAATATTTCGCATTTTTTTAGATTAAGGCAAAGGCCTGATGCCCTGGAAAAACAGAAATCACATTTAAAGCCTTCTGAAGAATTGATTTGTCCTTTAGAAATATCACTGTATCATCAGCAAATTGGCTTATTTTCAATTCGGTGTCACAAACTTTTATCCCTTCAAGGTCTTTATTATTTACTACAAAATAGGCCAAAAGCTGCGTACAGAGAATGAATAATTTTGGTGAAATTGGGCACCCTTGTCTTATTCCACAAGAGATATTAATTCTTGGAGTGATGTCTGATTGAAGTGAAATATAACTGTATATTTGGTCATAAAACATTCTGATTACCTTACAAAAGTTGTTGCCAAACCCAAAAAGTTGGAGCGATTTCAGTAAAAAGTCATGTTCGATAGAATCAAAAGCCTTGAAAAAATCAATAAACAATATTAGGCTTTCTGTGTTAATAAGGCTCTGATAATCTAACATGTCCATAATTAGTCTCACATTGTTATGAATATGTCTACCTTTAATAAAAGCTGACTGAAATTCGTCTATTAACTTTTTTTTTACTCTGTTAGCATAAACCAAAGCTAGTAATTTATAATCATTGCAAAGTAGAGTTATAGGTCTCCAATTATCTAATAATAATAAGTCTTTATTGGGCAATCGAGATACGCGTTAAATAATACATTTTTAATATCTGTCCAAAAAGTCGTAAAAAATTCTATAGATAAACCATCAATGCCCGGTGATTTACCATTTTTCATTTGTTTTAAAGCTGTTTCAATTTCTGTTATCTCTTTCTAGTAAAAATTTGTCTTCATCTGTTAGTTTTGTTACATTTTCGTTCACACTTTTCATAAAGGCATCACAATCGTCACTCTGAAATTTTTTCTTATATAAGTTGCTATAGAATTGACATACTTCCTCTGTTATTTTATTTGTGTCTTGAATGATATTTCCATTTTGGTTTAGTTTTGTTATACATTTTTTAGTCTGTCTCCGTTTTTCAAGGCTATAAAAATATGATGAGTTTTTTTCCCCCTGTTCAATCCATTTGGCTTTTGATCTTACAAAGGCGCCTTTTGCCTTCTCCAAGTATATAACATCTAATCGGTTCTGGAGCGTGTGTAACTCTTGTGTCTCTTCTACAGTTATGTTAGGTTTTCCACATAATAAACTTATCTTTTCAACTATTTCCTTTTGTTTACGTTTACGGTTGTCGGCTATTTTCTTTCCAGTTTCAATAGCTTGTTGCTTTTCTCGAAATTTAAACCACTCCCATTTACTTATATCTGACAAATCCATGTCATTAGTTTCAAGACATATTATTCTAATCTGGCTACAGAATTCTTCGTTCAGCAACAAGGTATTGTTAAATTTCCATATATTGTTTGATTTTTGTTTTTGTTTGACTATTGAGAGTGACAAACCAATAAGACAATGGTCCGTGAGAGGAGATGATTGAATATCACATTTTGGTGTAAGATTAGTAATATTTGGAGACACAAGCCAATAATCTAACCTTGAGCATAGGTTAGCATCTGCTGGGCTGATCCATGTAAATTGCATTGTATTTGGGTGTGTCACCCTCCAATAATCTACCAAGTTATTGGATAAACAAAAGTTGTTTAACATGTCATTATATTCTGGTTGTAACCCTTTGGGAGGTTTTCTGTCAAGCCAGGAATTAGGTGCTATGTTAAAATCACCTCCTATTATTATGCTATCCGTGCCATAAGTTGCACTCCATTCCCTGATAGCTTGAGTTAATTTTAACATCATATTTCTATTGAGAGACCTGTTGTTGTACCCATATACATTAATCAAAATCATTTTAAAATCAAATACTTCCACCACAACCATTAGCCAGTGACCTGCTTCATCACTTTTATAATCAATAATTTTCCCTATAAACCTAAAAAATAAAATCATCACTCCTGCAGAATGAGAAGTTCCATGTGAATACAAAATATTGTCTCCCCATTGTTGCTTCCAGAATTTTTCATCGTCCTTGTTAGAATGTGTCTCTTGTAACAAAATAAGGTTGGCTTTGACTTCCTTACAAAATAAAAAAATGGCCTTACGCTTAATGTTATTCTTTAAACCTCGAACATTTAAAGAACTAAACACAATAGACATACGAATGAAACAAAATACACGCTTTTAAATGCGCTTAAAAAAATAGGATTTAAGGCAGGAATGAACAATCTGTCATAGATTTCAACTTTGACATTAACAGTAACAGTCCCCTAACTCAAACTTTCTGAATCAAGGTGGTGACCAGGGTGGGAATTATGTCATTTTAGGGGCAAGGCCATTTGGCCTCCACCTTTTCTTTTTTTGGGGGGGCACCAAGGCCATATGACAGGGCACAAAGGCCATTGAGTACAATTCGATGGTTTTCCCATTCAGATTGATACCATAACATCCTAATTTGGAATAAGACATGGATTATGACTTTTTTAATAAAAAAAACATTTTTTAATGAGAGAGCGCCATTACATCCAGAAGGTATACACCCTCACACAACAATAGAAACAACATAAATGCCAAAGCATTCAGAAACACCACAAATGCCAATAAAAGCATTCAGAAACAACACAAATGCCAATAAAAGCATTCAAAATAATCATTCAGTCCTCTATATCATGTGAGAATGTGAGTTATTAATTATGATTATCAAAGTTTACATTCAATATAGGCTATAAACAAATTTTGTGTAAACATGTTATAATTTGCCTATATATATACATACATACATATACATATATATATATATATATATATATAACATAAATTGTAAGAATATGACTAATAGTAAAGACTAGTACTAATAAATAAACATTAGGCCTATGCTAAAGCTATTAAATAGCAGTCCCAAACTAGTTTGTGTTAATACAATGTTGGTATGAGCCACTACAGTCATTTAAAAATATAAAAAATAACACAAAGAAAAAATAGTGGCATTTTGGGGTTAATATGGAAAGGACAGTTACCATGGTGAATACACAATATTAACAATAACTGTTAATGAAACATGGAAACTGCTCCGGGTGAATAGAATAGAATGAAAATCATACCTGCATTACTTTTATTTCGTGTAATTTACAACATAACGGCGTTGCATGCTCGTAGTTTCTTTTGCACTTGATCAGTGAGGCGATTCAGCGCGCGCGCCGTCGCATTTGCGCGTGCAATTGAAGAGTGTGCGCTACGAGAACAGGATAACGGCTGACAGGACAAGAAAGTCAGTTTTTCTGAGGTGAAAAACTTTATCTCAGCGTACACTTATGTCACTGCCTGGTAGTTCCTATTGTGCTGGGTTTTCTGAAGTAGTCATGATTCGCCTCTCATAACATAACATGCTCTAAACACGCACGCAGAGTGGAAAAGGAGGAGCGGTGGAGCAAGGATCACAGCGCAAATTTGAACTATATCGATATGCGATATGGTCTAATTCCATATCGCATTTCAAAAATATATCGATATATTTTTTATATCGATATATCGCCCAGCCCTGCACTGCACCTGCGCGAATCCACGAACTAATTGAAGTTCAGAGACTACTTGGGTGGCTCGCTGTAATTCAAAGCAAGCCCACTATCCACTGGCGCTTTATACATGGAACTTGGACAGGGCCAGGGCACACAGGCCACTGTGGCCGTACGATGATTTTTTTTTCACGGGGCATGAAGGCCAAAGTGTAGGGCAACGGCGGCCATGGCCGCGTGGCCGCGGTATAATTCCCACCCTGGTGGTGACACTATACTTAACCTGTGAAAGGTGCCTCCACTCTTTTCCCGTCTATAATAGCATACCCTTCCTTCAAGTAAGCTTTCTTCCCGTTGCGTCTGGCCTCCTGTACCGTCGGATACAGCTTTGCCCGGGTTTCACGATCTTCTTTGGACCAGTCCTGTCTGAATTGGACATGCAGCTCCTTGCAGACTCTGGCCTCCCTCGACCTCCTCCAGATCTCGTCCCTCGTCGTCCGCATGCCAAACTGCATGATGATCGGTCGTGGTCTCATGTTGAAGGCGGGATCATCTTTCTTTCCCAGACGATGGACAGTATCAACCTTGTCTCGTAGTTTTTCCACTGATATCGGAATCACTCTTGTGAGAATACCGATTACCCTTTCTCTAGTATCCTCGTTTTCCTTCTCCGGTAGCCCGATCAATTTGATTCGCTCAATTTCCCGGCATCTTTCCTTCAGCTCCTTGTTCTCTTTTGTCAGCCCATCCACTTGCGCTTTGAGTTGAATTATTTCATTTTTATTTTCTGTCACCTCCTTTTCGTTATTCTGGATGCGCTGTTCAAAGTTTTCAAACTTTCTTTCGAACGCATCCAGTCTTTCCTCAAATCTTTGTGACAACGTGTGAATAGCATTGTAGATACTTTCCATGCTTACTTCTTTTGATTCATCTCTCCTCTTCAGTTTCTTTGGATTTGGACTCTGTAACGGAGTGTACCACAGAAACCGAAAATTCTCGGGACAGCAGCATGTGTCCAAATTCCAGTCTTAACCAATGTATTTCATCAGAAACGATCTGAAAACAGGGCTTTAAGTGTAAAATACCGAACTTGTCCTTTAAGCTTAGTGCTTTATTGTCAGCCCCAGTCCTACCAGAGTTTTTTGTAGAACTCTGTGTCTGCGGTGCCGCTGCCCTCAGATGTTAGTCTGGAGCCTGTGAACTTAAATGAAAACTGCACATTGTAATATCTGTACATTAAGTCTATTTATTATTAAAGAATTTGTCAGCATTACAGTTATTTTGTGGGAAATTTGAATAATTGTATTGCAAGCTGATTTAAGGTGTGCCCCTAAATTTTCTGCTTGCGCTCCTAAACATTTTTTTCAGGGGCTACAGCACTCCTAGTGAAAAAAGTTAGTCTGGAGCCCTGATAATATGTAGGGTTCTTCTTATATTATCATGGGTTTGGCGCCCCTTAATAAAACCTGTTTAGTCCTCATCTATGATGTCACTCATAAATTGCTCAAATCTCTTGCTAATAATTGAGGTGTATAATTTATAATAGTTATATAATATAAAGTTTTGATAAAAAATTTTCCACTGTTGGGAGGAGCATACACATTAACCAGTGTCACTATTTCGTTTTCTAGCTTTCCTTTTACAATAATAAATCTTGTAATTGTTCAATTTGACTAAATCTGAAATCAGTATAGTCACCCCTTTTCTACACCCATGATGAAAAGAACTATAAAATGTATTGTTATAACCAAACCTCTTAAGTTTCTCACATTCTTGCCCAGACAAATGTGTTTCTTGTAGATATATAATTTAAGATGTGTGCTTCTTTAAACTGGACATTACCTTCCGCCTTTTAATGGGATTATTAAGACCATTAACATTCAACGACAGTATATTAATGTTATTCTCTATCATTCCCACTGATGAAAGATTGCAATCCAGACCTAAACATAACAAAGGTAAAGAAACCATTGAACATCAGTTGAACACAGAAGTTTGCGACTTCCAAAAACAAGGATGGATTTTCCCATTCTTCATGGTCCCTGTTGGTGGGAGGAGGGAAAGGTGCCTCATTTTTGTAGGGGCCCTCCGTAGTAATGAGAAAATACTCATTTTCACTAGAGATGTCCAACATATAGCGCTTAAGCCAGCTCCTCAGTCGGTTTCACAAACTGTTTGGATTAAGTCATAAGTCTTTTTTTCTTTTTTCTTCCAAATTGTAAATGGAAATAGTCAAAAACAAACAGAAAGGGAATATGATTTGAAAACCTGTCTGGCTGCTAATTTTCTGCATCTAAATGAATGCAAAACCGAGATTATTGTGTCTGCACCCTCTAATGTATCTGAGTTCCCCTGTGTTGATTTAGGCCCTTTATCTATTTATGGTAAATCCATGGTGAAAAACGTACCATTTTTTGATAACTCCCTAAAATTTGACAAACAAGTTAACGCTGTTGTTCGATCAGGCTTCTTTCAATTAAGAACCTTGACAAAAGTCAAGCCATTTTTGCCATTTGTGACCTCACGTTTAGACTACTGTAATGCCCTGTATGCAGGGATTAATCAGTCGACGTTGACGCGCTTGCAAATTGTTCAAAATGCTGCAGCTAGATTGCTGACAGGTTCTCGAAAGCGGATATATCACTCCAATTTTGCTTTCATTACATTGGTTGCCAATCCGTTACAGGATTGATTTTAAGATTTTGTTGTTTGTTTTTAAATCTCTAAATGGTATGGCACCACCCTATCTCTCAGATTTGTTGTGTTAAAATGTTTTTATTTGGAATTTCAGCAGAAGATCATTTGTAACTACACTTTTTTGCAAACAAATAAAACTGACAACTTGACAAAACAAAAAAAACAAAAACAACAACAACACATCTCTAACCCCACCCAAAATTGCTATCCAGTGGTAAAGGCAGGTAATGATCGAAGGCATAGTAAAAATGAATCACTAGCTTGCAGAAAATAAATAAAAGGGGACCATATTTTTTCAAATAACAAAATCTTGTTCTTTAGAGCATACCTAATTCTTTCTAAGTGAAGTGTACCAGTCAGCTCTGTCAGCCATAGTTTAAGTGTTGGAACTTCCTTTTATCTCTCAGATTTGTTGCAGATATACTCACCATCAAGATCACTTAGGTCTTCTGACCAGAAACTCTTAACTGTCCCAAGGTCTAGACACAAATTTTGGGGTGATCGTTCTTTTTCAGTGTTGGCTCCGAAACTCTGGAATAGTCTGCCTTTGCATATTAGAACTGCCTCCACAGTGGTATCTTTTAAATCTCTTTTAAAAACTCATTCTTTTTTCTCCGGCTTTTCTGTCTAACTCTAATTGCTGATATGTTAGTAGCTTGTTTGCTTTATGAGAGTAGTTAGATATATGTATTATACTGTATAAATGTTTTGTACATTCGCTCTTTGCATGTTTCTACAAATTGTACAGCACATTGGTCAAGTACCCATTGTTTTTAATTGTGCTTTATAAATAAATTACCTTACCTTACCTATCCACAGGCCCATGGTAGCCTGCCTGAATAACCTGCCCTGAATCAGATAATTAAAAGGCGTGGGCTATTTTGATAATGTTTGTAGCCTCATTTATTCTTCCTCTGGGCCTTACCTATCTTTCTAACTATGTAGTGGCTGGTCTCTTCTAAACTCTGTAAGCCTCTCTCTTGCGCGTTGAGCTGCTCTGTCCGAAGTGTTGATGCGTTTCCACGGTAACAGCTCATTCAGACGTTCCTCTACAGTTCTTGCAGCGTTCCTCTTCGACGTGATCATCTTCATCTGAAATCCACGTTTAATCAGGTCCTGGGCCGCTTCTTCCACACTCCCGTAGATCCGCAGTCCTGAGTCCCAGGGCACTCGCATCTTTGTATAGGGTGTCTGGAATCGGATCCCCCTCTCTTTCAGGGCTGCTTTGATTGACCCGTATGCTTTGCGCTTTTCGACGATATCAGCTGCATAGTTGTTATCAAAGTAAACTCTATGAATAAGTTTCAAAGTTTTGTATAGTTCACTTACAAAGTCAGTGACCGATTTCCCCTCTTTTACTTCTGGTACACCATAAATTCGGATATTATTTCTTCTAGAGCGACACTCCAAATCCACTATCTTGTCCTGCTTCTCAGAGTTTCATTTCATGACTGTTATCAGTGTATCTTTTCCAAGCAGGCTAATTCCAGGTCCGCTATCCATGTTTGAGCCTCTGTAATATTTGCGTTTTGACTCTGCAACTCTCGCAAAACTTCGGCTTTGAATTCAACGAGGTTATCCTTCATAGTTTACATATCATCATTTTTAAATTCACCCAGGTCCTGTCTCATATCTTGCTTGAAGTCCATTAGCTCTTTGAATAGCAGTGCCAGACTTTCGAGCTGAGTGTTTTGGTTAACAGTAACTTTAGCGTTAGTAGCATTACCTGAGGCTGCTTCTTCGCCGCCATCTTCGCCATGCCTAGTATCCACATCCGAGTTTACTTGATTTTTATTCATCTACTTGTCGTTCTTAAGACTTCTTTGCATTCTCCGTCCTCTCATACTTGAGTTTAGATGATTTTAATGTTTTTTCTAGTGATCGGAGGTATTTTTCTAAAATCGACTGTGAGGCACACACCACTACACGTCCATCTCGCTCTCTTGCGCCACCGGAAGTCAGGATAGGTTATTTTTGATGTTCTAGTTGCAGGCAAGTCAATTATAAAAAGGCTATAGTCCATGGACAAGTATGGGCTTTTTGTTTGTATCAAGTCTTGGTGTATCGCCTGTCTGTGGAGTTATCTCCACTGTCTATGTCAGGGGTGCCCAATCCTGCTCCTGCCGATCGACTGTCCTGCACAGTTCATCTCCAACCCTAATCAAACACACCTGAAGCAACCAATTAAGGTCTTCAGGATCACTTGAAAATTAAAGGCAGGTGTGTTTGATTAGGGTTGGAGATGAACTGTGCAGGACAGTCAATCGGCAGGAGCAGGATTGAGCACCCCTGGTCTAGAATAATTATAATTTAGAATAGATTACTTACCATCAATTTGGAATTTGGAGGAACGTCTGTGAATGACACATTTATGGTCTTTTTTTATGCCAAATTGGTATGTGCCTTGAGGTTTATAGTTCATGATTTCCTCATACATTTTTGGATTCATTGTTGGAATGTGCCAGCAAGAGTAGAAATTCAGGTGACAATGTTGTGTGGTCATCTCCCCAATTTATAAAACCATTTATTAACTTGATTAATTGATTGATTTAATTAGTTCCCTCTGAAATTGTGAGTCCACAACTTAACTATTCTGATTTCTCAAACACTTTTAGGGCGTTTTTCCACTGGGTTCGTTTGCTGCGGTCCGAACCCGAGTGCGCTAGTTCCCGGCGCCCCCCGCAGCGTTGGTCTGGTTTCACACTCAATTAGTTGTATCGAACCCAGGTGCGTTTGCAGTGATCTTACGTCATCGCAAACGCACACGGAAAACGCATGGAGAATACAACTCGACTGAGCATAGCTGTAATTTGTCTGTTTTTTTGGTGCTATTATGCACAACATAGTGAGAGACAACTACGTTTATGTTCATTATGGTGTAATTCAGCACATATCCAGGAGACGCCGTGTTTCTGCTGCTCGCAGAAGATTTTTTTTTATGTATGGTTTGTATGTATGGTTATTGTATGGTTTGTTCTTCCCAAATTTGAATGAGGCACCTCACCTCACCTCTTCAAGTCAAGTCAAGTCAAGTTTATTTGTATAGCGCTTTTCACAATACAGATTGCATCAAAGCAGCTTCACAGTATTAAATTAAAATAATACAACAAAGTTTGTTTCAAGAGGAATTTATTGATTGATAAAATGTAATTAAATATCCCCAAAATATCCCCAACTGAGCAAGCCAAAGGCAACAGTGGCAAGGAACTGAAAAACTCCATCAAGTGACCTAATGGTGTCCTAAAACTCCATCAGGTGCCTTAATGGAGAAAAAAAACCTTGGGAGAACCCAGGCTCAGTCGGGGGCCAGTTCTCCTCTGGCATTGGATAGAGGCCGGATTGTAGTTTGAACTGTAGGATTATATGAATGCCTGGCTGAAGAGATGCGACTTTAATCTAGTTTTAAACTGGGAGAGCGAGTCTGAGCAACGAACAGTATCAGGAAGACTATTCCAGAGTTTTGGAGCCAAATGTGAAAATGCTCTCCCTCCTTTGGTGGTTCTGGATATCCTAGGTATGACCAAAAGCCTTGAATTTAGTGATCTTAAAGAGCGCGATGGATTATAGGGCGATAGAAGATCCGTTAAATAGACTGGAGCTAAGCCGTTTAGGGCTTTATAGGTCAGTAGCAATACCTTGTAATTAATGCGGAACTTTATAGGTAACCAATGCAGTGATGATAAAATCGGTGTTATATGATCATATTTTCTTGATCTCGTAAGAACTCTAGCGGCGGCATTTTGGACTAACTGTAGCTTGTTTATTGAGGATGCAGGACAACCAGCCAATAAAGCATTACAGTAATCCAGTCTCGAGGTCATGAATGCATGAACTAACTTTTCTGCATCAGAAACTGATAGCATATTACGTAGCTTAGCAATGTTTCTAAGGTGGAAAAAGGCTGTTTTTGTAACATATGAAATATGATTTTCAAAAGACAGGTTGCAATCGAGTATAACACCCAGGTCTTTTACTGTAGAGGATAAAGTAACAGGACATCCTATGATGTTAAAGTTGTATTGTGCGAGGTTTTGTGGGCGTTTTTTTGAACCGATAAGTATTACCTCTGTCTTGTCTGGATTTAATAAAAGAAAATTACGCGTCATCCAATCTTTTATATCTTTAACACACTCTGTCAATTTGGAAAATGTAGCGTTTTCATCCGGCCGTGATGAAATATATATTTGAGTGTCATCAGCATAACAATGGAAACTAATTCCATGTTTCCTTATAATATTTCCAAGTGGCATCATATATATTGAAAATAACAGAGGGCCTAATACAGATCCCTGCGGCACTCCATAGTTTACTGGAGTTATGATCGATTTTTCTCCATTTAAATAGACAAAATGGTAGCGGTCAGATAGGTATGATTTGAACCAGCTTAGTGCTTGTCCTTGAACACCAGTATAATTTTGTAGTCGATCTAAGAGTATTGTGTGATCTATAGTATCGAACGCAGCACTAAGATCAAGTAAAACTAGTATTGAGATACAGCCTTGGTCAGAAGCTAAAAGTAAATCATTTGTGATTTTAACGAGCGCAGTTTCAGTGCTATGATGCGGTCTGAATCCAGACTGAAACTTTTCATAGATATCATTTTGTTGCAAGAAAGAGCCCAGTTGAGCGGACACCACTTTTTCTAATATTTTAGACATAAATGGAAGATTTGAAATGGGTCTATAATTTGCTAGATTATTATGATCTAATTGTGGTTTCTTAATGAGAGGTTTTATAACTGCCAGTTTAAATGTTCTTGGAACATGACCTAAAGATAAAGACGAGTTAATAATATTGAGGAGAGGATCTTCCACTACAGGTAACACTTCTTTCAGTAGTTTAGTTGGTATAGGATCTAATAAACATGTTGTTGTTTTAGATGAAGTGATAAGTTTATTTAACTCTTTTTGTTCTATAGTTGTAAAGCACTGTAATTGTTCTTGCGGGGTGATAATTGAAGCTGAATTATAAGGCGCGATTGAAGATTGAACGTTTACAATTGTGGTTCTGATGCTTTCTATTTTCTCAGTGAAGAAGTTCATGAAATCATTACTACTGAACTGTAACGGGATATTTTGTTCGGGTGACGTCTGTTTATGTGTTAGTCTAGCCACGGTGTTAAATAGAAACCTTGGATTGTTTTGGTTGTGTTCTATTAGTTTGCGGAGGTGCTCAGCCCTGGCCGCTTTTAGGGCCTTTTTATAACGTGACATACTGTCTTTCCACGCGATTCTAAAGACCTCTAAATTAGTTTGTTTCCATTTACGCTCTAAAATACGGGTTTCTCTCTTTAAAACATGCGTAGTATTGTTATACCATGGAGCTTTATTTTTCTCTCTGACCTTTTTTAATTTAATAGGTGCAACCACATCCAATGTTCTAGAGAGAATAGTGCTCATAGTGCTAGTTAGTTCTTCTAGTTCATCTGTTTGTTTGGGTTCAGGCAGCAGCTGAGACAGATTAGATAAGCAATTTGAGAAATTATCTATGGTGGATGGAAGGATTGTTCTGCCTGGTTGATAACGCGACGCCGCATGACATATTACAGCAGTACGTAATATGCAAGTTACCATGTAGTGATCAGTGACTTCATCACTTTGTGGAATGATATCTATATCGGTTGGATCGGTTCCATGTGATATAATTAAATCGAGTGTATGATTAAGACGATGAGTTGGTCCGGTGACGTTTTGCTTTACCCCAAATGAATTTAATAAATCTGTAAACGCAGCTCCTAACGCATCATTTGGATTATCTACGTGTATGTTAAAATCTCCAACAATTAATGCTTTATCGACATTGACTAATAGGTCTGAGAGAAAATCTGCAAACTCTTTTAGGAAATCAGCGTAAGGCCCTGGCGGTCTATATACGGTAGCCAAGGCTAGAGATAATAGGGATGTTTTTCTAACATCTAAGAGCGTAACATTTAGTACAAGTACTTCAAATGAAATAAACTTATAACCCGTTTTCTGAGTAACATTTAAAATATCTTTATAAATGGTTGCAACACCTCCGCCACGGCCAATCAGACGGGGCTCATGCTTATAACAGTATCCAGGAGGAGTAGACTCATTAATACCGAAATAATCATTTGGTTTAAGCCAGGTTTCAGTAAGGCAAAGTACATCGAAGCTATTATCTGTGACTATTTCATTTACAATAACTGCCTTAGGTGTGAGTGATCTAATGTTTAGAAGACCTAGCTTTAGAAATAGTTTTTGTTTACTAATAGCAACATTTTCTGTTTTAATAACAATTAGATTTTTCCTAGATCCTGCATTAGATTTATTATTTGATCTCACTAAACGAGGAATAGACACGGTTTCTATGCAATGTTCTACACTAGTATTTATATCAGTTGAATTGGTGCAGCAGAGACTATGATTTGGACTTTTGGTTACTAGTCAAAGGGTATTTAACATTTTGGAGATGTTATCTGACAGAAGAGCCGCTCCGAATCTGCTTGGGTGTAAGCCATCAGCACGGAAAAGCCTAGGACGCTCCCAAAACAGATTCCAATTATTTACAAAGAGCAGTTTCTGCTCATTGCACCATGACATTAACCATTCATTTAGCGCAAATAATCTGCTGAACTTTTCATGCCCTAGTCGGTACGTGGGAAGCGGTCCTGACACAATGATCGTTGTTTCAGGCGATGTGCTGCGTACCGTATCGATTAGATTCCTGAAGTCTTTCTTCAGAATCTCCGTCTGGCGCAGCCTGATGTCGTTCACTCCCGCGTGCAGGACCACAGTTCCGACGCGCTCGTCACCGTTCAGGATCTCGGGAACGCGAGCAGCGATTTCAGAAACACGAGCACCAGGGAAGCAGTGACTTTGCACCTTACTTTTACCTAACGTAGCGTGTACGTGCCGAACGATGGAATCGCCGATGATCACAGCATCGCGTTCTGTTTCGCGTAGAGGGGAGAAGCGGTTTTGTGTGGATAACTCGAAAACCGGGAGGGTCGGAGAAAGTCTTGGTCTAAACCTGACTCGCGTCTTCCGCTGCGGAACCACCCAGGCTTCGTGGTGGCGTGTTGGAGCCGGAGTGAACGAGACCATGGCTGATTGCGACCGATGCTGAGGAACGCACGGAGTAGACGCGGTCGGAGTCAGCGGGTTAGTAACGTTAAACACTGATTTGTGTGCATCGGCGCGTGATGTTTCAAGAGCCAAACACCGGTCTCTCAGCTCGGCCTGTCTCAATAAAAGGTTGTGGATCTGTTTCTCAACAGCTTCCAGCTCAGACTGCAGTGCGTGAAGCTCAAATGTGTCCTCACCTGCACCAAGCGGTAGACTACTTACATCTGATATATTCGCCATTTTAACAGATGGACAGTGAGTTAGCAACGAAGCTACCAGTGATGCTATCAATATTAATACTAATTTATATTATAAGTTTGTTTGTAAATGAGTGTGGAGAAGACGCGTTCAGCCGTGATCCACGGACGTAACCTTTAAGAGTATGCAGCGTTGGATCACTAATAGGCTTGAGACGCGTCTGCTCAACAGTCCGCGTTGTAACTATGAGGTTTTTTAGTGGTAGGGGTGTAGAGTAGACGCACGATAGGCGAAAAAAAGTGTTTGTTTATAAGTGAGTGTGGAGAAGGCAAGGCAAGGCAAGGCAAGTTTATTTATATAGCACATTTCATACACAATGGCAATTCAAAGTGCTTTACATAGAAGAAATTAAAATAATGAAAGGAAATAAGAATAATTAAAACAGTTTAGAAAAATAAAATAAAATACAGTACTTTTAAAAAATAAAAAAGAATATTTATTATAGATCTTTCTTTCAAAGGATTCCCTTAAGACTTAAATCTTTCAACCTTCTTTTAACCTTCAATCTTCTTACGACTTCCATCTATCAACTTTCCTTTAACTTTCTTTTCTCCCTCATTTACTCACACGTTCTTTCCACTTTCTTTAGCACTTTAGCACTGCGTTCACATTCTTTCTCAGACGAAAACTTTAATATCGTCATTTAAATACTGTTCTACTTTCAAACCCACATTAATCACTTTCACATTATCACCTTCTGAGTGGGCATTTACAGTTTCGGGCTAAATGCCCTGCTGACATAGGAGAAATTAAAATAATTAAAAGAAATAAGAATAATTAAAACAGTTTAGAAAAATAGTGTAAAATACAGTACAGTACAAACAGTCGGACGAACAGCGGCACAGTGCTCATTCAGTAAATGCACAGCTAAACAGAAGTGTTTTGAGACTGGATTTGAATGTGACCACTGTAGGAGCACCTCTGATCTCTTCTGGAAGCTGGTTCCAGCTGCGGCTGGCATAATAGCTAAAAGCAGACTCGCCATGTTTAGAGTGAACCCTTGGTATTTCTAGCTGATATGATCCTAATGATCTGAGTGATCTGTTGGGTTTATATTCAGTGAGCATATCTGCAATGTATTGAGGTCCTAGGCCATTGAATGATTTATATACCAGTAATAATACTTTAAAATCAATCCTAAATCTAACTGGGAGCCAGTGTAAAGACCTGAGGACTGGTGTGATATGTTCATATTTTCTGGTTCTGCTCAGAATCCTGGCGGCAGCGTTCTGTATGAGCTGCAACTGTCTTATGGTCTTTTTGGGAAGGCCAGTGAGGAGTCCATTACAATAATCCACCCTGCTGGTGATGAAAGCATGCACAAGTTTCTCTAAGTCTTGTCTGGAAACAAAGCATCTAATTCTTGCAATATTTTTCAGATGATAGTATGCTGATTTAGTTATTGCTTTGACATGACTACTGAAACTAAGGTCTGACTCTAGTGTCACACCAAGATTCCTGACTTGATGTTTAGTTGTTTGACCCCTAGAGTGAAGGTATGCGTTCACTTTGAGAACTTCATCTTTGTTTCCAAACGCAATAACTTCAGTTTTGTCTTTGTTTAATTGAAGAAAGTTTTGACACATCCAACTGTTGACTTCGTCAATGCATCGGCACAGGGAGTCAATGGGGCTGTAATCGTTAGGCGATAGGGCTAAGTACAGCTGTGTGTCGTCTGCATAGCTGTGGTAAGCAATTTGGTTATTTCTCATTATTTGGCTCATTGGGAGCATATACAGGTTGAACAGGAGTGGCGCAAGAATTGAGCCTTGAGGGACTCCGCATGTCATGGATGTCCACTCAGACTCATGGTCTCCTATACTCACATAATAACCTCTCCCATCTAAGTATGACCTGAACCATTTTAGGACTATCCCAGAAAGCCCCACCCAGTTTTCCAGCCTGTCAAGAAGTATGTTATGATCGACAGTGTCAAATGCAGCACTGAGGTCGAGTAGTACCAGCACTGATAATTTGCCTGAATCAGTATTTAAGCGAATATCGTTTATTATCTTTATGAGCGCTGTCTCTGTGCTGTGGTGCGGTCGGAAACCAGATTGAAAGTTGTCAAAGTATCCATTCGAGCTTAAGAATTTGTTCAGCTGATTGAAGACAACTTTTTCAATGATCTTGCCTATGAAAGGAAGATTTGAGATCGGTCTATAGTTGCTTAATATGGTCTTATCCAGATTGCTCTTTTTCAGGAGGGGCTTGACAACTGCAGTTTTCAGGGAGTTTGGAAAACTCCCAGAGAGAAGTGAGGCATTTACCACTTCTAGAAGATCTGCTTCTAAACTGTTTAGCACAATTTTGAAGAAAGATGTGTGAGAAGACGCGTTCAGCCGTGATCCACGTACGTAACCTTTAAGAGTATGCAGCGTTGGATCACTAATAGGCTTGAGACGCGTCTGCTCAACAGTACGCGTTGTAACAATGAGGTTTGAGCAGTAGTGCTTCTCAGTGAGGAAAAGTAGAAAATGTTCGTTGTAAGCGAGTTTAAAGAGAAAAATCAAGAATTATAAATCAAATCGATAGAGCTCCAAAAACAACAACGCATTCAGACGCAACGCATGAACTCTTCACTCTTCAGTGTCCCACAACGTTCCCCTGCCACTCATGGTTGTCGTGTGTGAGGAAACAATGATATCGACAGTGATACGCAAGCGCGGGATACTATACTTCCTGAACAAGCGCGCACCCGAGTCCGTTGCTTGCACATTAACGCGAACCGCGCCACGGTTCGGGAGCAACCGAGCTCAGACCACCTCCTCCAGGTAGTCCCGGGTTCGGTACTCTAGTGCGCACCCGGGTCCGATGACAGCGTTCACATTAGCGATTTTTCATGCGAACCGTGCCCCGGTCCGCACTAAACTGCCAGTGTGAAAGCGCCCTTAAAGTATGGTTTGTCCAGTTAACCCTTCCCAGTCCATAACTTCATATCCTTATTTGTGAGATCTTTTACAGTACACTTTTTGTCAGTTAACCCTTTCCTGAATGCCTAACTTCCCTGCACTGCAAAAAATGATTTAAATCAATTTCAACATTAGAATAAGAAATAATGTGTTGTTTCGACTTAAAGTACGTATTCGTGCTGAACTTTAAAATATTAAGTTTAGTCAACCTTAGTTTAGTTTAGTTAGGTTGGATATTTAATTTATCTCAACAAATTGTTAAGTTGTTATAACTAATTGCAGCAACATTTTTTACAGTGTGTTAGAATTAAAAGTTAAGTATGAAAAATGCCTACTTTTCACATTCTGGGCTATCGGACTTCACAAATCACAAATCAAGCGGTTAAGATGAAACTGGCTAAGTGACCAATCTATTTAGCTATAGGCATTATAAAATTAAGAGTTTTCAGACCGGAGAACCGCATCACTTGAATTCATAAACCTTGAAGAATCACGTGTTGTTAGATAAATCAAGAATTTCTGCCTGAATTTCAAACTGCAAGCTGGGGTCACTCATTTCATCTTCATTGTCAATTGAATTGAAATTCTGAATTTTTTTATTTAATTTGTTCCTTTCAGGTTTGATTAAAGTGGAAGTGGAAGAGGAAAGTGAAGTGGAAAGTGAAGAACTGAGTGAAGTGGAAAGTGAAGAACTGAGTGAAGTGGAAAGTGAAGAACTGAGTGAAGTGGAAAGTGAAGAACTGAGTGAAGAGGAAGAACATCAGAAATCTCAGAATATCACAACTAGAGGAACATCATCTAGTTGCTCAAAGACCAAAAAGAATGTTTCACAGAAAATAACTCAAAGATCAAGAGCTAAAAGGCCATCATGCACCTGCCTTCAGTGTGGAAAGAGTTTCACATGTAAAGGAAGCCTTAGAGATCACACAAGGATTCACACTGGAGAAAGACCTTTCACATGCAGTTACTGTGGAATAGGGTTTAAACAAAGCGGAAGCCTTACAGAACACATAAGAATCCACACTGGAGAGAAGCCTTACACATGCAGTCAATGTGGGAAGAGTTACAGACAGAAAGGAAGCCTTGGGATGCACATGAGAACTCACGCTGAAGAGAAGCCTTTTACATGCCCGCAGTGTGGGAAATGTTTTACACAGAAGCAAAACTTAAACCTTCACTTAAAAACTCACTCCGGTGAGAAGCCTTTCGTCTGTCCTCAGTGTGGAAAAGCTTTTAGTCAGGCGTCACTGCTGAAAGTCCACGAGGTTGTTCACAGCGAAGTGAAGATGTATCACTGTGCTGAATGTGACAAGAGTTTCACCCAAATGTGTGGCCTTAAAAGACATTTAAAATCATTCATGCATAATAAATACAGGTCCCTGGAAAAATTCATGATCCCAGCTGTAGCCTCAGGTCATGGTTTTCCCTCGGGAGCAAATGTGTCCCAACAGAGCAATATAATAAGGTCGTCTACTAAAACACATTACCTGCAGTGAGAAAGGCAGTACAGGGGACATGAATGTATCAGTTCAGAATACAAACAAATAATTAAAGCATGTCTGGTGTTGTGAAGGGATGCTTTCTTTAATGTTCAGCATTAAAAACACTTTTAAATGAATAAAAGTACATGTATGGTACCATTCAAAAACAAAGTCTGTTAATTAATTATACACCTTAGTAGTTTAATGTCTTAAAATAAACATGTTTGCACTGAGAATTGAGAATATTCACTTGTAATGATGTTAGGAGTCTAAAAGAGGATGCCATGATGTTGGAAAAGAAAACCAATCAAAACCAAAAATGTATTCATTTATATGCCTTTCTTATAGAATTGATAACACAGTTTATGAAGACGTTTACTTTTCTCACAGCTATAAACACTATCTGATAACTACACCCCAATTTGTACAAACCTCAGACTTCCATATTTCAGTCAAAAGCATATTCACTTGTAAGACCATGACACACAAATACACAGACGACTCC
Source organism: Leuciscus leuciscus (assembly GCF_965113295.1). NCBI lineage: Eukaryota > Metazoa > Chordata > Actinopteri > Cypriniformes > Leuciscidae > Leuciscus > Leuciscus leuciscus. The sequence continues at coordinate 1,202,183 of NC_138730.1, forward strand.
ACTGCCATATTTTAATATTTACTCCACTTGAAGCCTCAGTCATCATCAGTGTCCGAGCGTCCTGTGTTTGGATTGTGGGGAAACTGGAGCACAATGGAGGAAACCCAAACTGCAAACTCCACACAGAAAGAGCTGCTGGTTCAGCCGGGACTCCAACCAGCGATCGTTCTGCCGTGTGGAGACAGAGAAACCCCTCCATCTTGAGTCTTCATGTTCCTCTTGAGGTCATGGTCATTTTATTCTTATATATATATATATATATATATATATATATATATATATATAAATTCTCATCACACATCATTGATCTGCATTCAGACATTTTTGTTTTTTTGCAACGGGATGTTTTCTATGCTATAATGTATTTCTATAATAAAAACATATCTTACCTGTGGTGATTAGTTGTTGTCCCTCTTATTGTCCCCTAGATGGCAGTAGTACCAAATATACAAGTCGCAGATTACCAAAGTTATAGGGGTAAATAAATGTTTACCCCTACTTATTCAATGAACACCACATGGTCAAGTCAAGTCATCTTCATTTATATAGCGCTTTTAACCATGTAGATTGTTCCAAAGCGGCTTTACATTGATAATAGGAAATTAAAGTAACAGAGATTGTTTTGGCTTTACAGCAGCTCTAGAATAAAGTTATTGTCCGGCTAAAGTTAGTTTTGATTGATTCACTTCAGTCGCAACGATCATTAGTTATTAACTTAGGGGCCGCTAACACAACACCATTTTAACAGAAAACTCCTAAGTTCTTTCTGCGCATACTTCAAAAATCCAAACCCGTGAGAACGCTGATGGCGTGCATATACGCACATACTTATTACGAGTTCAGTCAATAGGTATGCGTGTTTCAGGGAACAAGGGTTACATACGTAACCGAGGCGTTCCCTTTAGACGGTCATGTTTTACGTACGTCGGGCCGACCGACGGAATTGGGAATATCTACCAACCCAACACTGTTGCTGGCCCTTCCAGTGCACTGCTCGAGTCCCCAACTGTTAGAGCAGAAATCAGGGCTCATGTGGAGCAGGTCTGTCACTGCTGTTCCACATGGCCCATTCAGTCACACCTATTGGATAACACGGAGAAGCATGCCCTTTCCAGGGGAGAGGAACGCTGTGGAAGTTACACATATTGACTGGGCATTTCCGGGCAGTACAACATATGGAATGTCACTGAGTGGCTCCAGCCTATAGCAGGGGGGAGGCGACACCGGTCAGAAGGGAAAGACCCGTGCTCGTACACATATGGGACCCAGTCTAGCACAGGTTCCACCAATGCATACCTGTGTTAGGCCTGGCATCTGAAGCTCCACCACGTCTAACTGCCGACAGGTATGGAAGAACTCAACAGGGTTCAGCTAACGGGGAACTCACCTAGAGCAAGAATGGCACACGTATCCAGTCCATAGGAAGGGAATGGCGCTGCAAGCCGACACTTCGAGCGGGGCCTACAGTGTTGACTGGCTATGAGAAGAGAGCACTTGGGAGGCTACCGGCTCGACACAAAGGCTATAAAACCTAGCGAACATGTTTAGTGTGTTGCCCAGCCAGCAGCTCTTCAGATATATCTGTCAGCGAGGCACCCTGTGCCAGCGATCAGGAAGAAACTACACTCCGAGTGGAGTGGGCATGCAACCTGAGGGGGCATGGTGCGTTTTGGGATTTGTATGCCAAGATGATGGCATCCACTATCCAGTGGGCCAACCTCTGCTTGGAGACAGCCTTTCCCTTCAGCTGGCCTCCGTAACAGACGAAGAGCTGGTCTGAGGTCCTGAGGCTATGCATTCTTTCCACGTATGACCCACGAACAGGACAAAGAAGCGCAGACCCACAAACAGGACAAAGAAAAGCCAGGGCTGGGTCTGTCTCCTCGGGGGGCAGCGCTTTGCAGGTTCACCACCTGGTCCCGGAAGGGAGTGGTGGGAACCTTGGGAACACATCACATTTAATCTCCTCGCGCCCCTCAGGAACCTGACAATCTGGTCGTGCTTTCCCAAGGATTTTCAGTCTACTGCCTTGTGATGTGCGCCAATCGGGGCAACATTTGAGCCTGGAGGGAGACAGCTTTCGCTCCAAGCCATCTTGGAGGAAGGAAATCACAGTACTGACCAAATATCTTCGGGGGTCTTCGTAAGCGTAAGCATGCCTCGTTGAGGATGCTCTAGCGGAAGTGATGGTGTCTACGACTGCGTGTGGTAGATCACCAAAGTCCTCCACGTCCCGACCAGGGACCAGACATGGAGTTTCCAGAGGTCTGGACGCGGGTGGCATACAGTGCCCCGTCTCTGAGAAAGCAGGTCCTTCCTTTGAGAGGAGCATCAGTTCGGGGAACCAGGTCCGGTTGGGCCAGTAAGGCACGACTAGCAAGACCTGCTCCTTGTGCTCCCTGACTTTGCACAGTGTCTGTGCGAGAAGGCTCACTGGGAGAAACGCATACTTGCATAGGCCCCGGGGCAGCTGTGTGCCAGCGCATCCTTGCCGAGGGTCCCCTCGGTCAGGGAATAGAACAACCGGCAATGGGACGAGTCCGGAGAGGCAAACAGATCTATCTGTGCGGCCCCGAAGTGGTCCCATACTCTGCCGGGGCCACAGGCTGTCGTGAGAGCTTGTCGGCGGCATGATTGAGCGGAACGGTTGCAGTGTTGTCCGTGCGGACCAGCACATGCTTGCCGAGCAGCGTCTTCTTGAGGCGGCTCAGAGCAAGGTGTACTGCTAGCAATTCCAGGGAGTTGATGTTCCAATGCAGTTGGGGACCCGTCCAGATCCCCGCTACTACATGCCCGTTGTACGTGGCCCCCCAGCCAGTGTTGGAGCCATTTGTGGTGAGCACAGCATGCCTGGACACTTGATCTAGGGGCTCTCCTGCCCGGAGAAATTAAGGGTCTGACCATGGGCTGAGGGTTTTGCGACAGTGTAGGGTGATAGTCACATGGAGCATGCCACTCTGCCACGCTCATCTCGGGACTTGGATGTGAAGCCAGTGCTGAAGTGGCCTCATATAAGCAAACCCAGCGGCATTACTGCGGCTGTCATATGCCCCAGGAGCCTTTGAAAAAGTTTCAGTGGGACTGCTGTCCTGCTCTTGATAGTATTCAAGCAGTTCAACACTGACCGGACACGTTCCTCTGTAAGGTATGCTCTATCACACCCGTGGCCTGTTCACTCAACACCGAAGTGTAGTGAACACCCCTGAACCTGGGTGGGCACCGGATGAACTGAATCGTATAGTCTGACGGTACGGAAGAGGAGGTAGCTGGACAGGTTGGGAAGCGCTGTCCAGGCTTCCACAAACCGAGCCAGGGGACATGGGATACCACAGACGTACCCGCGGTGGGGCAGCGAGGTGGAATACAGGGACCCGACTCGGAAGGCATTGCGGCCCGAAGTGGGTCTGAGTGTGCGGTGCATTTATCACATGTAAATTAACATTTAACATTTTTGCATTTGGCAGACGCTTTTATCCAAAGCGACTTACATTGCATTATCCTATACATTTATACATAGGTATGTGCAATCCCCTGGGATCAAACCCACAACCTTGCGTTGTTAACGCAATGCTCTTACCACTGAGCTACAGGAAAGCCTGTAAATCCTGTGCTGACAGAGAAGGCTATGCTATACATGTTACATGAGGTGCAGGTGACAATAAGAGGAGATGACATGACTCATCGTGTTTGTTTCAGCAGCAGCAGGCAGGGTTTGCTATTTTGCTGTTTGCTATTTCTTTTGTCCTCGCATTCTTTACTTGTGGTACTCTCAGTGACACACCTGAATGAAAGGCTCATTATGCTGGTCACTGTCTTCATGATCATTCATATTGCCTTTAAAAAAAATATATAAAAAATAAACTTTCTTACAAAATTTAAATCAATGTATTGTTTTATGTGAATGATTAGGCAGGATTATTTTCAGATCATTTTGAAGCAAAAACTCTAGGCGACAACATCCATTAGTCAGAAGTCTTGTGGACACATATTTAGTATAGGGATACAACGATACCGCTTTTTCAAAACCGATCCGATCCGATACCAAAATTCGCAGTATCGGCCGATACCGATACCAATCCGATATCAGTGTTTTGTTTTGTTTTTTTACCTTCAAAACTAAATAATGTATACAATTCACTTGGTCATTAAGATTTATTTATATTAGGTAAAGAAAGGAATACCAAATCTGACGGCACATTACTTGTGCACTAAACAAAAAATGTATGGCTGACAACTTTATTAAGAAAACTGAATGATGCAGTAGCAAAATTAACAGTAATTTCAACACTTACTAGTTGTGTCACAAACAATCTTAACAATATTTACTGCAATTATCAAATTAAATTCTTTTCTGAAGAAAATCCAAAAAGTAATATTCTAAATCTAGTGAATCTTAAATCAGAACGGTAGCAAGCTGCAACACAGTGCTTATTATAAAGTATACCTTACACTCATGAAAAATAGTAGAAAACAAACACTAATATAACAACCAAGTCTAGACAAGTATAGACTTCACCAGTAACATAAACCTGATTCAGGATTCACTTGATCATCATTGGCAGGTTTTTATTTAGGAATATTAGCATTTCTACTCTCTCTGCTTTTAGTCGGTTCCTTCTTTCATCTAGAATGTTGGAGGCAGTGCTAAACAGTCTTTCACTCTCAACACTTGTACAGGGGGGCAGAGAGAAAGGCTGATGCAGTAGCAGCAAGGGCAGGGAAACGAAGCTTGTTCACTGCCCAGTAATGGAATGGGTTTTCAGACCGAGGGATAATTTGCTCTGTCATATACGTTTGTATTTGAAGAAGAGCACTCGTGATTACTCCTCCAGGTTCTTCTCGCTTCTTGAGAACTTCATCGAACATCATCATGAAGGTGCTCTTGCTTGTGTGTCCGCTCGACTCGCTTGCTTCTGCATGAGAAACCTTCTCTGCTGGATCTGCTGTAGCAGCTAAGGCAGTAGTTGTCCTCCTCTTCAGTGCATCTTCCATCTTCTCGACCTCTTGTATCAGGGCATTTTTTGCATGCCTGGCAGTGTCTGCATTTGAAAAGCATCTGAGACAAAACATGCAGAATAAATAGTCTATTTTATACAAACGTTACATGGTCATTATACAGGTATATCAAAGTTGCCAGTTGTCATCTTGTAATGAGAATAAGATAACCTATCTATCATCATACCCATCAAACATCATTTATCTTTATCCTTTTTTATTTTTGGAATTGTTTCTTAAACTAATTAAAAATTAATGTATTTATTTTGTTTTGCGATGAAAGTGCAGCTGTCAATGAAATGATTTACAGATGCATTCTGATAAAATTCCAAGCAGCAGTGTAATTACTTTTCTTTTTATTGGTTGCTGAATTTTTTTTTTTAACAAAATAATTACTTATTTTTCTGAATAAATAAAGCCTTATTTGATGTCTCAAAACCACAGACAATTTTCATATATTGGTCAGACATAACGAATAGAAATTACAAACATGCAACTAAAATAAATAATTTATATAAAGTTAAATTTTACTTTATAATTTGACCAAATTTGATCATATATAATACAATTATAAGTGGTCGTTATCCAGTCACTTTAAAAAACAAAATCTTCAGAATTAAAAAACAAATAATATATAATGTGATTGTTCTGAGACTAATTTGTGACTATCGCATAATGCTTCGGAGTTCGGACGGCTTCACATTAAAACGAACATAGATCTGCAAATATGGAAAGCATTTCTAGCCGTTATTTTAGCATAAAAACTTAATGACAGAGTTAATGACTAAAACTTTAAAATTAATTAAACGAAACTGATATAAACCTGAAAATATGTTTTTTAACAATAGTAATAATAGCCTAATAATATTAATCTTATTTACAATAAAACAAGAACGTTGTCATCGTCAAAGTTGTATAATGGAAAATATATTTTATCGTGCAAGTGACATTTTATGCTTACCTGTCTTTGTACCGTGGGTCAAGTAATGTGGCAACGGAGTAAAGTGGTTCATCCTCGATGTAACCAAATCGTGTGTTGACTGCTTGTAGTAGTGTACTTTTCATTGTTTTAATCCCTGTGTCTGTCTCTCTCCTGAGACAGTAAACGTTTCAGAACTGAAACTGTTGGAATGACATCCGCTGTAATGTAATGCCCAGTGGTTTACAGTCAGCATTGCAGGCAGCTCATGATCGGCAGCAAAGGCGCATAAGGTTCGCTTCTGTTCGAGGATGCTCTGAATCATATAATATGTACTGTTCCATCTAGTTTTGACGTCTTGCTGAAGACGTTTCAGGGGCATTTGAAATTCACACTGAATGTCTCCCAACCGCGAGTATGCTAATGGAGAATGTTTGAAGTGCCCCACAATTTTTCTGGCACATGCAATTGCGTCAATCAAGCTTCGTTGGGACAAAAGTCCCTCGTTAACAGCGAGCTGTAATGAGTGCGCGACACAGCCCAAACTAGGGACTCCCAAATCATCCATAGCTTTCTTCATATTGTTGGCATTGTCCCTCAATGCACTTTGGATATAGGGATTTTCCACCCATCAAGCATTTCTTTGATTGAATCTGAAATCGCCTTGCTGGTGTGGGACCCTCTCATTTCCTTTACGTGTAGCACAGCGCTCTGCAAATCATAACTATCATTCAACCAATGTGCCGTTAAACTTAGAAGGGACATGGGGCACACGTCGGAGCTCCACATATCTGTAGTGAAGCTGAAGGACTGCACATCTTTTAATTGGTCTGCAACGTGTGAGGAAACTCTGGAATACAGCTCAGGCAAAGCGGTCTCAGAAATGTATGTTCTAGATGGCAAACTACATCGTGGTTCCAGATGTTCCATGAGGAAACCAGTGTTTTCGACAACAGAGATGGGCTGATCATCTAGAGCAATAAATTCAAGGACCTTTTCTGTTATTTTTACAGCTTTAGGATTCTGATTTGGAAGTTTCTCTTGCCTCTGAAACGCATCTGTCAGGGTCAGCTGCTTTGCCTTTGACTCATCCTTTTTCCGTTTGATTTGCACAAACTCCTCGTGTTCTTTTGCGTGATGCTTCTGAAGATGCTTGATTAAATTTGTCGTATTGTAATTTGAAACACTACTTCCACCTCTTGAAACGTTGGCTTTGCAAATATTACAATTTGCAGTGCTACTCGCTGATGTATCAAGGGTAAAATATGTCCAAATCAGGGACATGTTTAACGCGCTGAGGTACTGTAATGTAAAAGGTTCCCGCTCAGCTTGCCTGTCACACTCACATGTGATTGCGCAAGCAGCGCAACATATTTTACATTTATTTATTTTAAGGCAATGTTTAAAAAGAAATAATTGAGTTTTTACAGTAGTAGGCCATCATTTATTTCTAATCATTCATCAACCACTGGTAACACAGTATCGAATTTGGATCGGTCACGCATCACCGATATCCGATCCATTCAAAAAGCTTGGATCGTCATTGATACCGATCCAGAGTATAGGATCGATGCATCCCTAATTTAGTATGTGTTTTGTGGCTTTATTTCAAAACTTTATATATATTTTTTTTTTTCAATAACCATGCATAAACATTATTCTCTCAAAAATACAAACATGTACATACATGTTGCTCACATATTATGGTAGCCCTGTTTGTGCTAAATAGAGTGTAATTACACCTTTGCCATTAATATGTTTATAAGCAACTGAAAAAAGCACAAATGTCAGGGCATGTCAGAACATCTCAAGGACCCCAAAAACACCTCAGACCCCAGAGGGTTAAACTGCAAGCATAAATGTGAGAGAAGGAACGGACTATTTTCTTTAGCGGAAACAATACAATAGTTTTTAAATAAATAAACTAAATCAATATTTTGTGTCAAATTATTTATGTATTTGGTGGGTCGTCTGATTGCCACGCATACAGTTAATGCTAACATTTAGGTTTTGCATTGTAATTGTTGTTAAGTAGTTGCTTGCTCTATAAGGAGAATTATTTACTTTCATTATTATTACTGTTTATATTAAATTTTAGATTCATATGACGTGTGCTACAGCTCATTCTTAGTCAAATCGTTTCCATGTATTTTCTTTAAAAGCATATTATTATTTTTTTGAATACTTCTACGTTATAAGACAATCTAATAACTATTTACTGTATTGTTATTTATGATTAGTGTTTGCTGTGACTGTACTAAGAAAATATATTATTTATTATTATTTCCTTTACATCTCTATCCACCTTTAACTTTACCGAAGCAAGTTGGAATTAAAGAGAATGTTTATGGAGAACAAAGACTTCTAACAGATACCCCACAGTGATCCTAACTCTAACAGATGCCCCACAGTGATCATAACTCTAACAGATGCCCCACAGTGATCATAACTCTAACAGATGCCCCACAGTGATCCTAACTCCAACAGATGCCCCACAGTGATCCTAACTCTAACAGATACCCCACAGTGATCATAACTCTAACAGATGCCCCACAGTGATCCTAACTCTAACAGATGCCCCACAGTGATCCTAACTCTAACAGATACCCCACAGTGATCATAACTCTAACAGATGCCCCACAGTGATCCTAACTCTAACAGATGCCCCACAGTGATCCTAACTCTAACAGATGCCCCACAGTGATCCTAACTCTAACAGATGCCCCACAGTGATCCTAACTCTAACAGATGCCCCACAGTGATCCTAACTCTAACAGATACCCCACAGTGATCCTAACTCTAACAGATACCCCACAGTGATCCTAACTCTAACAGATGCCCCACAGTGATCCTAACTCTAACAGATACCCCACAGTGATCATAACTCTAACAGATGCCCCACAGTGATCCTAACTCTAACAGATACCCCACAGTGATCCTAACTCTAACAGATGCCCCACAGTGATCCTAACTCTAAAGGCCCGTACACACCGGGACGAATTTCGCACGCGATATTCGCCGACGTTTAACGCCTCGTGACTAAACAAAGGGCGCCAATGTGAGTGTGCACACCGACGCGAAAAACGCCACGCGTAAAAGCGTCATTTTTTTTTAAACGCCTCGGGTTCGTTTTTTTGGTTTGACGCGCCGCGTCAAAAACTATCCGACCAATGAGATTGGCGCTTTTGCTCACGTGTCTGGAGCTTCTGAAGTTACAGTAAAACACAACTTGGGGGCGCTCAAACACAAAACGGTCTTGCCGAGCACACATACGTAACAGCGAAGAAGATATACGCCAAGTAGCGTCTACACTGCCCATAGACAGACACTGCTGGGAAGAAATGACGAGGAAGATGAAAGGCAAGATGAATGTAGAGCTGCTGGTCTCGTTGGTGTCGGAATAAAGAACTATATGACAAACGCGACAGCGACTACAAAAATCTTGTTAAAAGAGAACTGTTATGGAGTGGCATCGCAGGGTATAGACTGTTATGGAGTGGTATTGGATTTCTGTTTTACATTAAGCGCCATCTAATGTCAGGGAATGAATTTGCATGTTCACTCGGCTCATCGTCAGCGAAAAACGCTTGGGTGTGAACACAAAAAACGCGTTGAAAAACGCTGGCGAATAACGCGCGCCGATATTCGTCTCGGTGTGTACGGGCCTTAACAGATGCCCCACAGTGATCATAACTCTAACAGATTCCCCACAGTGATCATAACTCTAACAGATACCCCACAGTGATCCTAACTCTAACAGATGCCCCACAGTGATCACAGTGATCCTAACTCTAACAGATTCCCCACAGTGATCATAACTCTAACAGATACCCCACAGTGATCCTAACTCTAACAGATGCCCCACAGTGATCATAACTCTAACAGATGCCCCACAGTGATCATAACTCTAACAGATACCCCACAGTGATCATAACTCTAACAGATACCCCACAGTGATCCTAACTCTAACAGATGCCCCACAGTGATCATAACTCTAACAGATGCCCCACAGTGATCATAACTCTAACAGATGCCCCACAGTGATCACAGTGATCCTAACTCTAACAGATTCCCCACAGTGATCATAACTCTAACAGACGCCCCACAGTGATCATAACTCTAACAGATACCCCACAGTGATCATAGCTCTAACAGATTCCCCACAGTGATCATAACTCTAACAGATGCCCCACAGTGATCATAACTCTAACAGATACCCCACAGTGATCATAACTCTAACAGATACCCCACAGTGATCCTAACTCTAACAGATGCCCCACAGTGATCATAACTCTAACAGATGCCCCACAGTGATCATAACTCTAACAGATTCCCCACAGTGATCATAACTCTAACAGACGCCCCACAGTGATCCTAACTCTAACAGATGCCCCACAGTGATCATAACTCTAACAGATGCCCCACAGTGATCCTAACTCTAACAGATGCCCCACAGTGATCATAACTCTAACAGATGCCCCACAGTGATCATAACTCTAACAGACGCCCCACAGTGATCATAACTCTAACAGATACCCCACAGTGATCATAGCTCTAACAGATTCCCCACAGTGATCATAACTCTAACAGATGCCCCACAGTGATCATAACTCTAACAGATACCCCACAGTGATCATAACTCTAACAGATACCCCACAGTGATCCTAACTCTAACAGATGCCCCACAGTGATCATAACTCTAACAGATGCCCCACAGTGATCATAACTCTAACAGATTCCCCACAGTGATCATAACTCTAACAGACGCCCCACAGTGATCCTAACTCTAACAGATGCCCCACAGTGATCATAACTCTAACAGATGCCCCACAGTGATCCTAACTCTAACAGATGCCCCACAGTGATCCTAACTCTAACAGATGCCCCACAGTGATCATAACTCTAACAGATTCCCCACAGTGATCCTAACTCTAACAGATGCCCCACAGTGATCCTAACTCTAACAGATGCCCCACAGTGATCCTAACTCTAACAGATTCCCCACAGTGATCATAACTCTAACAGATGCCCCACAGTGATCATAACTCTAACAGACGCCCCACAGTGATCATAACTCTAACAGATGCCCCACAGTGATCATAACTCTAACAGATGCCCCACAGTGATCCTAACTCTAACAGATTCCCCACAGTGATCATAACTCTAACAGATGCCCCACAGTGATCATAACTCTAACAGATGCCCCACAGTGATCATAACTCTAACAGATGCCCCACAGTGATCCTAACTCTAACAGATGCCCCACAGTGATCCTAACTCTAACAGATGCCCCACAGTGATCCTAACTCTAACAGATGCCCCACAGTGATCATAACTCTAACAGATGCCCCACAGTGATCCTAACTCTAACAGATGCCCCACAGTGATCCTAACTCTAACAGATGCCCCACAGTGAGCCTAACTCTAACAGATGCCCCACAGTGATCATAACTCTAACAGACGCCCCACAGTGATCCTAACTCTAACAGATGCCCCACAGTGATCCTAACTCTAACAGACGCCCCACAGTGATCCTAACTCTAACAGATGCCCCACATAACAGATGCCCCACAGTGATCCTAACTCTAACAGACGCCCCACAGTGATCATAACTCTAACAGATGCCCCACAGTGATCATAACTCCAAACTAGCAACACAGTCTCACTCCTTCACCATAATAAGGTTAGGAGGAAAACTATATATAGAAATAAATTATATAAAGAAAAGAGGCTTAAGATAAATGCTTCAGATAAATAAGGTTTTGAGCTGCAAATTATCTTTACATTCATTTGAAATTGTACTGTGACACCCATCCTATGATGTGATTCAAGAGAAAAGGCTAAAGGAACAAGAGAAAAAACTAATATGACATTGTTTAAGACAGAAGTCATTTCAACAATAAAATACATTATGCATATTTCTTGAACATTAAATTATATTACATTAGGGACGTCTCTACAGTTATTAACCCAGAAAAACAAACCAAAACTATGCTTGACATAAGCACGTTTTCACAATTCCTAATTACAATTAATCATTTTCAAGTACCAACTATCGAGATTCTTAATAAATGGAGACGGAACCTTTTTCGTACTCTACGCAGATCATAAACCATTGAAATAATTTGAGAAATCTTAACGTTATTGCGCTTTTTGTCCAGAAAAGTCGCAGCTCCCCATTTACTTGTATTTGCTTATAGAGCGGTCTCGCCCGGATCAATATGGCGGACTCGTTGACGAATCGCAGCAACGGTCCAAAGCGGCCAATGGGGCGTCTATGTATTTATTATGTCTATGGTCCGAACACACACACTTGTGGTCTTTGCACTTGTCTACTTATATTACATATTTCCTGTATTTGGCCCAAGTGTTCGAGTAGGCGTGAAGACTGCAAGTGTGTGTAGAGCTTTCGATGACCTGATGGGCCACACTTAAAGTCTTGTGTAACCCAGGTTACGAAAAGAATTAACACATTATTGAAATAAATTAATGAGCAGAACATTTAATTTTTTTTATTTTAATTTTATTAGTTATTTTTATTTTTATTAAAACAGCCAATTAAAATAATTTGTGTTTGTGAGGACCGACCAATGAGGGTTAAAGATTTTCCGGATATCGCACGGCAGAGCAGACGAGATTCAGATCTCTCCAAAGATATTTGAGTATTTGATTTATCTAATTGGAAAAAAAAAAATATCGCAAGAGGAGAAGTGAAGTTTGATGTGAAAGAGACTAAAAAGAGACTTTTAAATCGATTTATAATGAGTGACACAGTTGCGGAGAAGCAGCCTTGTTGCATAGCACGTTGGCATATCAAAGAGTTGTTTCTTGAGGAAACCGAGATGTTGTAGCGCCCCCCTGTGGCCGGATCGGAGCATCTTGCTGGTGTCTTTCCTCTGAATGTATTAGGATTTGTTAGGTTTTATTAGCAGATACAGATCAATACATACACATGTTAATATCATTACAGTGCTTTGATGTATCAGTTTTATGAATTTATTTATTGAAAGGAATAACTGGCAAAATAGTACAAGTACAATAATGTTGCAGCAGCTTCAGTGCTTGAACCTCTAAAATACACCTGGATTAAAAAGTTTAACAAATCCCACTTCTACATAAATTATAAATGATTGATGTGACTCTACTATAAAACTAAAGGAAGCTGATCTCCATCAACACTAGGATCTCTCTACAGTCTATTCCGATCCATCAACACAGTTTCACTGATGATCCAAGAAAAACATAAAACCCCGGATAGAGCGGCTGAGTGAATGTGGTCTGGACTCTGTGGATCAGGCTCATTTTGTCTCCGCTGACGCTGTAGAAGGACAGTACTCCTGCACTGTGATCCACATACACTCCTACTCTACGACTGGGCACTACAGGGAGTTTAGTCTCTATGTTATTGTGTATGAATGAGTAACCAGAGGGAGTGCAGTCCAAACTCCAGGACTGATCATTAAATCCAAACCCACACTTATCACCCCATCCCTTCCTGCTGATGCCCTTATATGACACTGATATAGACACACCACCACGCCACTCAATCTCCCAGTAAGAGCGTTCACACACACTCTCACTACACATCACCTGCTCATAACAATCAAATCTGTCTGGATGATCGGGATACGACTGAAGCTCTGTGAAGTTGCCAGTAATCAATCTGTTCTCCTCAGACAGACGGAGGTGTTTATTCACTGTGTTCAGATCCGGAGTGAGCTGACGGGAATCTGATGGAGATAAAACACATCACAATCAGGAATTATGAATCTGATCTTTCAATGTATCTGAACTCTTCATGTCTCAGTGCAGTTTAATCATCATTCACATGATCAACTCTAAAACTCTTCTGTCATGTTTTCTTTCAGCTTCTACAGGAAGAACATGAACACACTCAGTGAGTTTCTCTGCTTGTTTTCTGACTTACACTGAAGGAAGTCGCTCCTGGTCTTGGGAGCCATGACTGTGGAAATCAACAGACATGAAGAGTGTGATTATCATGTCAAGAGAAAATGATCCAGCATCCATTGCTAACACATGCAGAAATCCTCCAACATTATTTACAGAGCCCAAATCCTAACACAATCACTATTGAGGGTTTGGTAATATTGACATGTCACCATTGTAACGGTCTGAACGTTACCTGGTTTTTATTATTGTATTTCACAATTGCCTAAAAAGAGGTATCTGGGTCAAGTGTAATACCACTAGGAGCCGCTTGAGGGCGCTAGTGCATGGTGGCTACCGGGTATAAGCCTGGTAACCCACCAACAAGTCAGTTCATTTGGTAGGGGGAAACGCATGGTTGAACTAATGCGACCTGCCTACTCTTTACGCTCAAACGTGATTATTGGCAGACTATGCTAATGTCTTGGTGTATTTGTAATGAATAATGAGTGATGTTAGCTATTTTGCTTTCTTTTGTAGAAAGGACTTTTCATCATATATATCAGTTCACTTAAATCACAAGAACGCTTTGCTTTCAACTACAGAGCGATGCCACTAAATCACTTAATCCTATAATGTCTGAAAATGAACTAGTGCATGCAACGCTTGGCTTCACTGTTGAGGGGAACAGTAAAAACAGTTGATAGAGAGAAGGACTGGAGAGAGCAAGAGAAGATTGAGTCAAGGAAAAGATGAGGAGCAGAAGAAGAAATCTTCAAGTGGGAAATGGTCAAGCTAAACGCCTCATCTTTATTGATCCCACTTTTAGCTCTCAGTGGAACAAAGTACTACAAGCTCCTATAATTTTCATTCATTCATACTTCAATGATACAGGAAGCACATTTTCTTTGTTGCAGCAAAAAGTATGGCAGAGATTGAGGAAGAGGGATGAGCAATTGACCAGAAGTGCTCAAACGTTCATGCTCGCTAATGGCCAGAGTCAGAAAACTCAGGGTAAAGTACTCTGGGAATGCGAAATATATATGGAGTGAAACGTGAAGTCACAGTTTATGTGATGGACGATTAAAACTTGTCTGTTCCTGTCATCTTGGGATTGGATTTCCTCAAAGAAGCCAAACTAACTATCGATTTTAATGTTTCACGTATATACTTGCCTGATGCTAACTCTAGTCATGCTATGTGTTTTAATAAAATGCACGAGCACGCTGCTGTCCAATTTTATGCTGCACAAGGAGAAGGCGGAATGATTCACGATGAGTTGAAGCTGATCGACCAAGCAGTGGAAAACTCACATGTTTCAACCAAGTAAAGAATCAATTGAAAGCTATCATGTGTGATTGGCCTTCAGTATGTACCCATAGGCTAGGTCGTACGAATTTTATTAAGCACGAGATTAAAACAATTGATGAACTCCCTTTAGGAAAGAGACCATACAGGGTTTCTAGAGCTAAAAATTATTTTATTGAAGAACAGATTAAAGAGTTGCTTCAACTAAAAATCATTAAACCTTCTTCATGTCCGTGGACTTCACCTGAGGTGGTCATAGATAAGAAAGATGGAGGATCCCGGTTACGCATTGATGACCGTGGCCTTAACGCATAAACTCACCTCGACACGTATCCGATGCCTCAGATCACGGATATTCTTGATTCTCTCCAAGGAGCCAAGATGATCAGCACGTTGGACTTAACCCCCTGAGGTCTACGGTATCGCCGGCGATACCAGCTCGCTTTTTTTTTTATCAGTGTAAAATAAACTCATAAATACTCTGTTGACTTTGATTTTTCATAGGAGTTTCGTACATCAGTCGATTCTGTTAAATGTGTATTATTTTTGTGTATACTCATAATAAAAACAAAGTGTTGAGCTTTTCGCCAAATAAAGAAAAATAAACACGAAGCGAGTTCTGCCTTCTCTCTGTCAGTGTAGTCCATTCTGAAACGCGTCCGAAAATGAACAATAACTCACCGAATACTTCTCACACAGACACGTGAGATATGTCTTTATGAAGTTTGAAATCTCTTCTTTTAAATGAAGTAATTTATATAAAAAACAAATGTTTTCAACTCATGTAATCCGTTTGAAAGCAAGGAGAGGTACCGTTTTTCCTTCTGCCTCATTATCTCTATAATGAGTTGAGGCCGCCCCGCCCCCGGCGCTATTCAAATGGTAAATAGTTTAGGTGATCTAGTATGCATCGCATACGCCCCCCGATCAATGCCATAAAAACACAGTTTCTTCATCAGACTTACTGATAGTTCATCGCGTTTTGAGTATGGCACGCTTCTCCAGTAAAGACGCCCTTCAGATGATTCTGGACAGCGAGGAAGTTGTTTCCTCAGAGGAAGATTGTAACTCAGACTACAAACGGCAGCATTTTGAAGAGCGAATTCCGCCGAGGACACAATTTCGGAGTAAGTTTTACTTAAAAGTCTTTTGTCTTTTATTTTTCATGTTCGCATTTATGAGGAAAAAACAATATTACGTGACAGTTCTCCATTACGGACGCGAGCGCTCTGAAAGCCCACTAAAAGACTTTCAAACTTTCACAGAGACCTCAAAACAGAAACTACAAATCCTTTCTTTAAAACAAATTTCGTTTTGTATCAATTGTATCTTAATTTTAATAATTTTTTCATTAACAAATTTCCTGGATTTAAAGTAAATATAGGCTATAGCAATCACAACATAAGGTGCTTGAACTGGAGATCATCATTAACCAGACCGTAGCCTACTCGCCTCACATGTCTAAAAAATGTGAAATATATTTACAGAAAGCTGGTTCTAAACAAAACCATCCAAAACAAAAAACTATGTAGCCTAATAAATGTGCATTTCTCCGGTGCGTTCACTAGCCTACTGCGAAGATCGCGAGTCAATAGCCTATCGTCAACTTCATCTTTGCCAGAAGTTAAATTTAAATTGCGTGTGTGAATGAATGATGATGTTTTAGCAAACTGTATTGCTATACTGAGATGAGTAAAAATCGTAAAAATGTAGGCTATTTGTATAAGCAACGTATTAAACTGCAAATTAACAATATGCCCTAATATTTCATGAAAACAACGTTACAGTCAGGCGAAATATGAAAGACAACATCTTGTTGACTAGATTTGGGTACAGTTTTTACTGTAGAATATACTGCCACGTCAAATAAGCTTTTGTTTAGCAATTTCTATATCTATTTTTGTCAAAAATAAAGTCATCAATTAAGATGTTATCTGTTCCAATGTTGACTATATTCAAACTAATGAATACATAGATAAAATGTAGGCCTATAATCATTTTTTTTTACAAAGAAAGAGTACACTTGAAATATTGTTGAAATTGTAATTATTGTTGTAATTGTAACCTTTTTAATAAAATAGCAAAACATATTTACAAGATAGATGTAAGCAAAATCTTAAATGGTCAATATAAGTCTTCTTCTAAATATATCTTTTGTCCTTGCATTGTGGCTCAGTCAGTGTCACACCTGAATGAATGGCTCATCATTATGCAGAGTGGGTGGGACATTGTATTCTAAGGTGTAAACCACTCCTTGTTCACGCCCCCTCGCATATTGGCTTTCCAAGCAAAACCTGTTTTACATCAATTTAAATCAATGTATGGTTTTATGTGAACGATAAAGCAAGACTATTTTCACATAATTTTGAAGAAAAAACTCCAGGCGAGGACATCCATTAGTCAAAAGTCTTATTGACACATATTTACTATGTGTTTTGTGGCCTTATTTCAGAAATTTTAGTTTTTAGTTTTTTCAATAACCACGCATAAACACTATTCTCTCAAAAATGAAAACATGTACAAACACATGGCTCACATATTATGGTAGCCCTGTTTGTGCTATATAGAGTGAATTTACACCTTTGCCATTAATATGTTTATATGCAACTGAAAAAAGCACAAATGTCAGGGCATGTCATAACATCTCAAGGGCCCCAAAAACAGCCCAGACCCCAGAGGGTTAAAAGAGCGGATACTGGCAATTTGAAATGGATTCTGCAAGTATGGAAAAGACAACTTTCATTACCGCTTCAGGGCTATATGAATTCTTGTGTCTTCCCGTTGGCCTTAAAAACGCAGCAGCATCTTTCCAACGGCTGATGGAGCAAGTTATCAGAGAGCACAAGAACAAATGTTGCATGGTCTATATCAATTACATTATTGTGTACTCCCCAGACATCCAAACACACTTGCACCATCTCAAACAAGGGTTTCATAGTCTGCACAAGGCCGGTCTCACTCTTAACCTCAAGAAGTGTAAGTTCATATGTACTTCGCTTGACTACTTAGGCCATACAATCACAGTGGACGGAGTCAAGGTGAATTCAGACAAGGTGGATGCAATCAGAATATTCCCAACTCCCAAGTCCTTAAAATGGGTACAACGATTTCTAGGCCTTGCGGCTTGGTACCATCGGTTTATTTCCGACTTCTCCACTAAAACAGCACCCTTACACGCACTGAAGAGGAAAGAAGTGGACAGACGACTGCCAGCGTTCATTTAATCTCATCAAAGATGAACTCACCAGAGCACCTGTTCTAAGTACACCTAACTCTGATTCTTCTTTTAAAGTACAGACCGATGCAAGTGATCTAAAGAGAACGCACTACGTCTTTAAAAATGAGGTTTTATTTAGGAGTGTTCCAGACCCTAAAGAAGGCCAAAGATTTCAAATTGTAGTCCCTGCAAAACTGAAGGAAGTAATTTTGACTTGCACATGACAGCCCTCTGAGTGGTCACTTGGGTAAATTTAAAACTCTTATGCGACTTTTAGAATTTGCTTATTGGCCATCGATACGTACTGATGTATGGCAGCACTGCAAAAAGTGTGAGCATAAGCCCGCTAACTTAAAACCTGCAGGGGGGCAACAAAGTGTGCCCATAGTCGAGCCTGGATATATGCTTGGCATGGACATCATGGGACCATTTCCACGAAGCACCTGCCAGAATAGTGGACTATTTCACTAAATGGGTAGAGGTTTTCCCCATGAGAGCTGCTAAGGCTACAACCATTGTGCAAATTCTTACAGAGGATATTTCCACAAGATGGGGAACACCAGCCTTCATCGTGTCTGACAGAGGTACACAATTCACCTCAAACCTCTTGGCCCAATTATGTAAGCAGTGGCAAGTAACACAAAAACTCACCTTCGCATACCATCCTCAGTCAAACCTCACTGAACGCGTCAATTGGAATTTAAAAACTATGATTGCCATGTACGTCGAACAAAAGTAACACAGTCAGTCTGTGAGATTCTCATTGGCTGTGTGTTCGTTTTTCGTGTGAACGCAGTGTGTGTGAGTGCTCATTGGCTGTGTGTTCATGTCTCATTTTCTGTGAACACATGGCTTGTGATTAGTTTTTACTGGCCATGTGCTTGTGTTTCAGTCATGTTTGTTGTCGTGTTTGTTGAGAGCACATGGCTTGTCATGTATGTGTCCTTGTGCTCTCCTGTCAATTGTCTAACCCCGCTCATCTTGTCACCTGATTATTGGTTCATTTGTCGTACCTGTCCTCCCTCGTTACCTGCCTTGTTTTCTCCCTATTTATTCTCCTTGTGTTTGCAGTCCTGTGCCAGATCGTCGTCTAATGTCTACCTCTCAAAACTCCCTCTGTGTGTTATCCAGAAAAAGTCAGTAATGCTTTCCCCCTCGGGTTAGTTTTTGTTTGTGTTCTGTTTCATTTTTACAATTAATAAAAGCCTATTCTTCTGTATTATTGAGTCCTCGCTCCGTTCATCACTCAAACCCTGACATAAGAATAGTAGCCTACATTTTACATTAACTGCATAATATACTCAGCGTCTTTAAGGACTATTTGTAACAACATGAACAAAGGAAATATGTTAATATACAGTATATACAGTCAAATGGGAAACCCTTATTAATAGACACACCTGTTAGGAAATATGTCAACACAAGCATTGACTGTGTGAATGAAGTAAACATAGATTAATGCCATTTTTTTTGGCATATGACACTTACCTGAAGACGGTAGAGTGTCACTGGCTTCACTCACTCACACTTTACCCACTATCCTGTAGCGGATCAAGTACTGCTTTCCAACCTCCAATCCAGTCAGAGTAAACTCGTCCTCAGCGGTGCTGATGATAATCCACTGTTCCTCAGCGCCAGAATCTGCTTTCTCCTGCTGGTACTCCACTCTGAACTGCACAGTTTCTCCAGCTGGGGACTTCTGCAGTTTCAGGGGCAGAGAGGTATGTGTCTCTGTTAATGTTCAACTCAGACAAGCTCATAGAGCATATTAAATATAACTTACGATGAAATCAGAACAAAATATGGTGGTAATACTGTTGTTAACCCTGTTGTGTGTTAAATTAAAGGTTTAATATGTTGCATAAACTGTCTCGCTTTAAACATGTGATTGTGTCGTATTTCTATAAGAGGTACAGTCTCTGAAGTATCAGGTTATGTCCTATGTTCATTCATCAAGCTTGTTAATATTGATCTTAGTTTCATTTCATTCCGTTTGATGACACGAGTGGTTAATTCGGTGCTGCACAGACTGAAATGCACGCCAGTAATCTGTGGTGCATTTTGAGTAATGTAGTTCATGACTTAAAGCATGTTATATGGGTTAAGGGTAAGAAACTGTGAATTGTTACTTTGGTATTGTAAGTCGCCTGCTAACTTGTTCGCTGACTCTGGTGCACCTCTGTGCCAAGCCTCTGGCTCCCCGAGTCGCTGCCTCGTTGCTATAGTGTATGGTAGAGGTGCAATGGTTCAAATGGCTAAGAACAAATAATCTAACTACAAGCAACAGCACAAATAAATACAAAAGAGCAAAGATACTAATAAAATTAACAGTGCTTTTCATGTTTTACGGGTAGGTCTAACATAAGTCTTCAGGTACTGAAAACTACTGAATACTTATTTTGATTCCAATTAAAATTTTTAATGTCATGTCAAGAAGTCTTTTTTTTTATCAGTTAAGAAACATTTCCAAGGTGAGGCGGTTTTTGAATTTTAATGATACAGAGAAGCTTATTCATGCTTTTATTTCTTCCAGCCTTGATCATTGTAATGCTTTTTGAACCAATCTCTTCTTTGAACCATCACACTGTATCACGTTTACAATCAGTGCAGAATGCAGCAGCCAGACTACTGACAAGAATAAAGTTATTTCATCATATTCCACCTGTTTTAGCATCTTTGCATTAACTGTTTATTTAAGGATCGCTTTTAAAATTGTATTGTTGACATATGAAGCTTTAAATGGTTTGAAGCTTTAACTGAGCTCCTGAAACCTTGTGAATCAGGGAGATGTCTTAAATCTTCTTTTAATAAGCTGCTGGCTTGTAGACTAGATGTGTAACTGAAGGGGATAGAGCGTTTGCAGTGAGGGCTCCACAACTATGGAATAGTTTGCCAGTTGATATTAGATCATCTGAATGTGTGTTTGTTTTTAAATGTCGTCTGAAAACTTACTTGTATAGCCGTGCTTTTAATATTTTGTGAAGTCTTCTGTGTATTTTGTCTTGATATTTTTTGTTTCTTTATGTACTGTGCATAGCTCTTCATTAATGTATTTTATTGATTGAGTTTTTATATTGTGCATATTTATATTTATATTTTATATAGTTCACGTAAGGCATTACAGATTATGTCTGCTAGGACGGCTCATCTAGACGGACATGTTGATATGATTTTTGTGTGAGTTTGTCTGTTGAAGTGCAAGACTTGAAAGAGAACGTCACGGTTACTGACGTAACCTCGGTTCCCTTTCGAGAGGTCTCTCATATTGATTAAGGCTAGCTTACGCTATAGGAAAACTCCTTTTCTCGAGAATATTGAAGCCAAATCTACACAGCATACACAGATGAACGGCGAGTACGGTCATTGGCTGTGCTGCGGCAACTGCACGAACCTATGGCGAGGCGGCTCAGATGCGCAAACCAATCAGAACACTTTGCGCCCTGGCATTGTAGCATTCAGTCACTGGTGTGTGTGTTCACACTGCTCGACTATCTGTGTTAGCATTCAGTCACTGGTGTGTGTGTTCACACTGCGCGACTATCAGTGTTAGCATTCAGTCACTGGTGTGTGTGTTCACACTGTGCGACTATCAGTATTAGCATTCAGTCACTGGTGTGTGTAGGGTTGCCACCCGTCCCTTAAAATACGGAATCGTCCCGTATTTGAGAATAAAATAGCGCGTCCCGTTTTGAATCAACACGGGACGGGGTTTGTCCCGTATTTTCGGAGTTGTCTTCAATGCAGCATCTCTCATGCAAATCATCTCACTCGTCCTATTCTGCCCCTGATTGGGTAATATTCACTGCTGCCATCGTTGGACTGATTGGTTTGTTTCAGGGTCACGGCCAATCAGAGTCAGAGGAGGGCAGGTCTCTTGGCAGAGAGTCGATTTGAAAGAATGGCGGAGGCTGCTCCAGATACCCCCCCGCGTCCAGCACTGAAACGAAAGCGGATGCAAAAGTACCGACGAGAGTGGGAGGAATCAAATACTTGGCTGGAAAGTGTCAGCGGAAATGAATATCAAGCCAATTGCACAATTTGTCGGCGAGTGTTCTCTGTTGCGCACGGTGGCTTGTCAGATGTGTGACAGCATGCCTTGGGAGAGCAACATTCCCGCAATGCCAGAGGTCACAGAAATCAAAGCACCGTCTCACAGTTCTTCATACCTCAATCATCTCCTGAGGCAGATAGTGTAATGACAGTTTTTTAATCACCTCAATAATTTCCTGATTGATTACATTAGATTTCATAGGCTGCGTATTTGTTAAGAAATAATGTTAAAAATATAAATGAATCATGTTATGGTATGATTGGTTGGTAACACTTTACAATAAGGTTCATTTATTAAACATTAGTTAATGTATTATTTAACTAACATGAACTAACAATGAGTAATACATTTGTTACAGTATTTATTAATCTTTGTTAATGTTAGTTAATAGAAATAAAGCTGTTCATTTGTTCATGTTAGTTCACAGTGCATTAACTAATATTAACAAGATTTTAATAAAGTATTAGTAAATGTGGAAATTAACATTAACAATGATGAACAAATGCTGTATAAGTGCAGTTCATTATTAGTTAATGTTAATTAATGTAGTTAACTAATGAACCTTATTGTAAAGTGTTACCGATTTGTTTATTACGGTTAAGGTGTACAGTCAGACACATAAGCATTATTTTAATAAGAGATATATTTAATAATAGAAATATAGTGCCTATGTGAAGCAAATAAACAACTTAATTAATTTAAATGATTGCATCCTTCTAGGGGTGTCCCCGACTATGGATTTTCATAGTCGAATCAGAATCGTCAAGTCTTGCCTATAGTCGACTAATAGTCGAATCATGTGTATGGGGGTGGGGCTGGGGGCGGGGCTTTAACAATTCAAAGCCGCGATGTACAGAAAATCACACAAAGCTATAGAAGAAAATGTATAAAAAACATTTTGGATCAATAAAACTAAGAAATAACATTAACAACTACAGAAAGTCCACACTGCAGACAGGATTTGCATTTTACATGCAAAAAAAATAATAAAAAAAATTAATTAAATCGGCTAAATTACCTGTGCGAGGAGGCTTCTAAGTACAGCACAACATCGATGCACCGAAAAAATAAACAATTAATTAAATATGAACAGAATATACCTTTCTAATAAATAAAATACAAAACGAAATAAATCAGAATCAAGTCACAAGATGAGGAGCAAATGTGTGCAAAATGCCTAAAGTGCAGGGGAACATATATTCAAAGCACAAGCCACAAATAGTTAGATTAGATAACCCTGACAGAACAATAAATAAAATTAAAATAAAGAAATTATTAAAATAACGATAGTAGCCCGAATTTTCAAATTTGTCTTTTTAACTGCAGAAACAACAATAAATGCTAAACTGGAGTGGCAGTCTTTTTAGCTAAAAATGTTCACAGCATCCAAAAATCCAATTAGAACCGGCTGAAAAATTTTGAAATCACTTGTACCCGATACCTGATCGAGAGAACAAATCCAGTCTTTCACTCTGTCTGTATCCGTTGGAGTCTTTTGTGCGCGCGGATAAAATACATTCTAAAACACTTAACGTGAAAAACGTTTAACGACTCAATCTCCTAAAATAGTTAAATTAAGGAAAACCATGATCGCACTTCTGCCGGCCAACGTTAACAAGTTGGTTTTCCACGGGACATTCTAAAATGCTTAACGTGAAAAAAGCTTTTAAAATGCTTAAAAGGCACTTTAACGTGGCTTAATGTACACAGTAGCCTACACACTTTATGTGCAGAGAAGCAGATGAACCCAGAATATGAACGCAATGCGTTCCTCCTATATTTTTAATTTAACTATTTTAGGAGATTGAGTCGTTAAACGTTTTTCACATTAAGTGTTTTAGAATGTATTTTATCTGCGCGCACAAAAGACTCCAACGGACACAGACAGAGTGAAAGACTGGTTTTCCTGATGCTAAATCCAGCCTTGGAGAATATCCTTTCTGATGGTGTACATGATTCATTCATCAAAAATTCGATTTTCTTATCTCAGACATTGTTAAAGATTTAAATACTTGCCGCCAAGAAGCTCCTCTGTCGGTCACGGATTGAAAGTGAAACTTAAATCTGTCACGGGGTGTTTGGATTTATTCTCGCACGTTAAAAAATATTTATTAAAAGCTTCTTTCTTTGCACATTTTTATATACAGCATTATCATAATACGAATATTAACGTATTGACAGAAAACCGGTAGTTCTATGTGTAATCAGACATTGAGCGCCCTCATATAGCCAAAGTGGCATGATCCTCGTTTCATAACACCTCTGCGAAGATTCGACCGTGAGATCGGTAGTCGAATCAGGCTCCTCCTATCGAAGCATCGAATCTTCCACTATTCGGGGTCACCCCTACATCCTTCAATAGGCTACTGTAGAATTAACAATAGACTATATCAAATAGATTAACTTACCAATCATTTTTTGTGTGTTTTACATGAATTTAGAAATGTTTGTAGATTGGTTATTTATTATGTGGTTTCACTGTTTGGATGGTGTTTCTGTCTGCAAACAATGACAAATATTTTATCCAAAATCTGTGTTCACGCCACCTTATACAATTACTCAAGTTCATTAGCAATTTCTCATCCTACTCCTCTCTAGGTTACAGCAGCTGAGTTAACGCAGGTGTACCACACGGTTAAACATAACCTCAGCTATAACAGTGCTGACTGTGGACACAAGCTTAACCAAAAGATTCTGCATGACTCAAAAATCATAAAGAAAATGTCCATCGGGAGAACTAAGGCAGAAGCATTGGCCAAAGATGTCCTTGCTCCAAAGGCAGTGGCTGATGTTGTTGATGTCTTAACATCAGGTAAACCCCTCCCGTTCTCCATACAGACCGATGCTTCAAATAAAGGGAACAGGAAGATGTTTCCCCTTGCTGTACAGTATTTCAGGCCAGAAACTGGGATCTGCAACAAAATGCTGGATTTTGGAGAGAATGCAGATGAGTCAGCTGCTGGTATTATGGATTACATAGAACATTCCCTTGATAAATTTGGCTTATCGTTAGATCAAGTTACAGCATATAGTGCAGACAATACTAATGTAAATTATGGAATCCACAACTCTGTCTTCACCAACCTAAAGAAAAAGCAAAAAGATCTGCGGCAAGGGAACTGTCATGCCCATATTGTGCACAACACAGTGAAGCATGCTCTTGACCAGCTCTCTGTAGATGTGGAAAATGTTGTGCTGAAAGTCTATGGCCACTTCTCCACATCTGCCAAACGAAGGGAATCACTGAAAGACTTTTGCAATTTCTGTGATGTGGAGTTCCGCGAGATTCTGCGACATGTTACAACAAGGTGGCTGTCCCTCAATCCAGCCATTTCCCGGCTTATGCAATCCTGGACTGCTCTCAGGTCTTATTTCATCAGCCTGGGTGAAGAGTGTCCCAGACAGATCAGAGCTTTATTAAAGCTCAGTGAAGCCTCAACTGAGGAAGATGCTGATAATGTGGAAGTTTACCTCCTGTTCTCCAATAACATCCTCTCCCTCTTTGAGGATGTTGTAAAGAAGCTGGAAAATGATTCAACCACCTGTGTTGAGTTATATTCCATAATGTCTACCTTCAAGCAAAAACTCACACAGAGAAGAGATGACCAGTTTTATGGCTACTTAACAAAAGTGAAGCTGCAGCATCTTCTCCCACATGATGCAGACAGGGCAAGGAGAGATTTCACAGAATTTCTCAACACAGCAATCTCATACATTGAGAAATGGTTTGACTTTTCAGAGGACAACTGGCTGTTCTCCCTGCAACCTCTCTCTCTGCACCATGGTATGCTTTCCTTCAGCGACACTGAGATAATCACTAATAAGCTTAACCTCATCCAAAAAGTCAGCATGGATGGATGAACTTTATGATGAATGCACCACAGCAAATAGCATTTTGAAGGGGCTCAGAGAAGGTGCAGATGATGAATGGAAGTCCAAAGACGTGGCTGCCAGGTGGGTGGCTCTCTTTCAAGTAGCTAACTTGCCTAACATGCTGTCTATCATCAGCCACATCTTAAGTATCCCAGCATCCACTGGTTATGTGGAAATGATCTTTTCCAGAATGTCCAACAAATGGAGTGACAGCAGGAACAGGTGCTCTGTGGAGCTCATAAGGAGTGAGCTCCTGATCACTCAACTTTGAGCAGTCCTGTTCAGAGTTTTACTGGATCTGTTTGAAAGACAAACAGCTTCTCAGTGCTGCACGGAGTGACAAGAAGTACACTTATAAAAGGAAGTAGGCATGCTCCAATACTGCACACTACTACTTCTGGGCCACTGATGTTATCATGTTCATGGAAGATCCTTTGCAAGTCTCCTGCACTATATATTTTTTTTCCAATAGACTTTTTTGAGTATGAAAGCATTTGTTTAATTTAAAGTTAATAAGTTATGGATCTGTTAATTTCAGAGTTTATATTTTGGGGATATTTAATTAAATTTTATCAATCAATAAATTCCTCTTGAAACTAGGGATGGCGAAAACTAAACATTTTCTTGACCGACCACCGAGCCTCATTAGCCGGTTGAAACCGGTTAACCGATTAGTTTAAAATATTCGCTATTTGAAATAACAGCCATTTCGAGCCGCGCCTGCAATTTCGCAACTCTGTCGCATCTCTCTGCCGCTCTGCCTCCCGCTCACACACACACACACTGTTTGTCACATTTCCTACCAGCTTGCATAGATGACACGGTAGGTTAGCTTTGGCTACCTTTCTCACCCGAAGAGGCTTGCGGGTGTCGCGTTTTCAGGTGATACATCATAAGCCGCGTTTCCATTACCCTTCAAATTGCGCAAATTGAAATTGCGAGTTGAAAATACGCACAATGGAAACACGTCAATTTCGCATAAACTCCCGTTTATCGCAATAACGTTTTTACGCTTGCATGAGGTGGTTTTTCAGGCAATTCGAAAAAGGAATATTTCGCAAAACTGCAATGGAAACAGTTTTTGCGCATTTACAGTCACTTGACTTAGAAGACGCGGTGTGTTTGAGGTCCATGTAGGCCTATAGCTACGCAAATAATAATTATTTTATATTATTTTATTATAACATTTAATAGGCTATATTTATAAGACGCTTTTATGCAAAAAAGTAACAAAGCTGAGTGTGGAGCGCGCACTGCATGGCACGGAGGCGCAGGCGCAAACACTTGCATTTTCCTATCAACAGTGGAAACAACTTAAAATACTCTATCATTTCTGGTCATGCAGAAAATAATACATTATTCTCAACTACTTTTATTTGTGTAAACTCACAATAACAAGAAAACGTTGTGCTCTGGTAAAATAAAATAAAACAATCAGACGCACTTTCATGATCTCCGTAAACTGGAGCGCGAGAACTGAAACAAAGCCTATGTAGGCTAAAGCTTGAAATGTCCACTTTAAAACGAACCAATTCACCTCGAAAGCTAATACCTTCTGATTATGTAATCCGTACGAAAGGTGCATTTCTCTCTAAGCGCATCTGCTTAACAGCGGAGATGGAGATGTGATTTTAGCCGACACTTAGAAAACAATAGTTTATATTAATGGCTCTTCTCATTCAGCACTGCGGGAAAAATATCAATTCCAGGTTCTAATTTGGCCTTAGAAAACCAGTAAAATCGACATGTTTTCCATATTAATTTGTGAATATTTTAAATGTTTAATAAAGGGGCAAAAAGTCATTAACAAAAATCTGAAAATTCGTCGATAGGCTATTTACTTTTTTGCGCAGCAGTTTGTGTAGCCAGTTCAAATTCATATTTTGGTGTTCCACTTTGCATTTTAAAAAGACAACAACAGTTCATTTTTCGTTTTTCAATTACGGGTTAAAAAAGGAAAAACGAATGGACACAAAAGTAGCCTACATGGATCGTTTGGACAGAATACGAGACAGAGTTCTTTATTAAATTCATAAAATAAACAATAATTAGCCTTCTCGGAGCAGAAATGAGGGCGAAACACCCAGAAACTCCTTATATGTGTCATTCGTAGTCTAAGTGTCTTTCCCTGCCATTAATGCTTGGATAACACGCCACGTCTCCTTCCATTAATAATAATAATAATAATGTCTAATGCGGTGGCTGTGATATATATATAAACTTACCCACGTCCTTTGCCGTGATTTTTTTGAATGACTTATCGCGAGAGAAAAAAGGACGTTTTAGTCGCATAACATCGGTTAATGGAAACGCCGTCATTTCGCCATAGTTTTTTTATCGATATTTAGATAATAGATATTTTTAGACAAATCTGTGCTACTACTGTATTTAAGCACTGGATCACACAAGTTGCAACTTACATCTGTGTCATTCTTTTTGGTGAAATGGTCCCACACACACACTACTTTTCTTTGTACGCTTCATCCTGTCGTCTGCCCTGGCTCTAACCTCGAGTGTTTTAGCCTGTAGCCTTTACTTTTCGCAAACCTTGTGAGCGCGCGAACCCAAACGCTGTGACCTCGCACCAAATGTTTTTATTGGTTTATTAAGTACAAACAGGCGAGTTATGAAAAATTGAGTGTGAGGGATTTGTTCACATCACACAAAAAGATCTTGGAATGAGATGGCTAACTGTAGTAGTGTTTAGTCCACTGTCTATAATAGCCTAATTTAGAGATCACTTTTTTTTTTTAACCGACTACCAACAACTTTGATCGGTTAACGTCGAAACGGACAACCATCGGTTAAACGGTCATCGGTTAACATCCCTACTTGAAACAAACTTTGTTGTATTATTTTAATTTAATACTGTGAAGCTGCTTTGATACAATCTCTATTGTGAAAAGCGCTATACAAATAAACTTGACTTGACTTGACTTAATTTAATAAGTTAATAAAATATGGTTCACATCTCACAAGTTCCTCCAAATGCCTATTTTTTGTGGTCTTACTGGCCTATGTTTGTTATCAGCTATGACGATATGACTTGAGTTGTTTATAGAGAGACTGAGTGCATCTGTTCACACCGATTTCAATAGCAGATATCTTTTTATAATGCCCATGTTCAATCTTAATATTTTTATGAAAACATGTTTTAAGTTGTGATTTACCACCACTGGCACATCATCGGACACCAACCCACAACCCCCAGTGTTAGCATTCAGTCACTGGTGTGTGTGTTCACACTGCACAACTATATGTGTTAGCATTCAGTCACTGGTGTGTGTGTTCACACTGCTCGACTATCTGTGTTAGCATTCAGTCACTGGTGTGTGTTCACACTGCACCACTATCAGTGTTAGCATTCAGTCACTGGTGTGTGTTCACACTGCACCACTATCAGTGTTAGCATTCAGTCACTGGTGTGTATGTTCACACTGCACAACTATATGTGTTAGCATTCAGTCACTGGTGTGTGTGTTCACACTGCTCGACTATCTGTGTTAGCATTCAGTCACTGGTGTGTGTTCACACTGCACCACTATCAGTGTTAGCATTCAGTCACTGGTGTGTATGTTCACACTGCACAACTATATGTGTTAGCATTCAGTCACTGGTGTGTGTGTTCACACTGCGCGACTATCTGTGTTAGCATTCAGTCACTGGTGTGTGTGTTCACACTGCTCGACTATCTGTGTTAGCATTCAGTCACTGGTGTGTGTGTTCACACTGCGCGACTATCTGTGTTAGCATTCAGTCACTGGTGTGTGTGTTCACACTGCGCGACTATCTGTGTTAGCATTCAGTCACTGGTGTGTGTGTTCACACTGCGCGACTATCTGTGTTAGCATTCAGTCACTGGTGTGTGTGTTCACACTGCACGACTATCTGTGTTAGCATTCAGTCACTGGTGTGTGTGTTCACACTGCGCGACTATCTGTGTTAGCATTCAGTCACTGGTGTGTGTGTTCACACTGCACGACTATCTGTGTTAGCATTCAGTCACTGGTGTGTGTGTTCACACTGCGCGACTATCTGTGTTAGCATTCAGTCACTGGTGTGTGTGTTCACTGCGCAAAAGAAAGAATCGCCGACAACTTCTGTCTGATCCGCAAACTACGTTTCACAACCGCGCGATCTTCACTGCAGCCGCTATTTCAGGCGAGGCGCATCTCAAACAAGCCTATTCACACCGCGGGATTTTGACATGCCAAATATCTCACGGGTGTCGGTATGGAGTGAATTTTGTGCCATAATTAAACAAACAAATCCAGCATTTTGTAAACAAACTCGATCTGCTTTGCAAAGGAAAACTCGACTCGCAAACAAACAGAAAGCAGTGTGCAAGTACAAAGGTCAATTTGAGAGAAAACGCAGAGGAGTAACACATATGTATTGTGTTTTACAAATATAAATAAATGAGCCAAGATAATACTTAACAAATAAATACAAACCATCCTACAAATTGCATGTAACCTATGAACAAATACCAAATCTAGTGCAAATGACAGATATCAGTTATGATTGAGAGGCACTTTTTATGAGATCTCTCGGCTCGATTTTCTCACAAATGCAGTTGAGCAACTTCCTCTTCTAGAACAGCAGATGGCGCTAAGCTAGGTGATGAATTTAGCGCTAGTCTCCCAGAAGCAGCACTGGTTTGAAATAATTATAATGAACCTTTTTGAGGTTTTCTTTTGCAAAATGTTTATTACATATCTAGACAGAAATCCCGATTAGCACTTAGTAGTGCTCCACTCTCTGCTATAAGCTGAAAGCTCTGCCATCATAGGTTGCTTTTCACATCTTTGCTACATCGGACACCTGCAAAATGACTAAATTAGTGATTATGTCTACACTGAACGAGTCAGTTTCTGTTGTTCTCCATAAATTAATGAGAACATTTAATTTAATTGAAAGGAGTCCCTTTCAAGTGGAAGCGACGTGATGCCTGTTTCACACACACTCCGTGTGCAGTGTGTGTGCGGTGCAGGAGCGGCACGCGCTATAGTGCTTTCACATATGCTGCGTTTGCAGTGACTGATCCGCTGCTGGACCACAAACACATACTCACTATTTTTATTTCAAATCCAGAAATTATCAGCAACTTTTATTTAAAAAAAAAGTTTTGTCAGCATTGCGATTCTCTTTGTACACATATGTGACCCTGGACCACAAAACCAGTCACATAGTTACATTTTTGGAAATTGAGCTTTAATACATCATCTAAAAGCTGAATAAACTAGATGTACCGCATCGCGGTACAAAATATGACCGCCGCTCAGGCCTGCACTGGCTTTCCACAAAAATAAATGACGTGGAGTAATTTGGCTGTATTGCGTGTTTATGTATATACCTAAAAAAAGTAATAGTATGTGCATGTCTGTCTGTGTGTGTGTGTGTGTGTGTGTGTGTGTGTGTGTGTGTGTCTGTGCGTGTATGTATGTGTGCGTACATGTGTGCGCGTGTGTTTGTGTGTGTGTGTCTGTGCATGTGGATTTGTATGTGTGTGTATGGGTGTGTGTCTGTGCGTGTGGATGTCAGTGTGTGTGCATGCTTGCGTTTGTTTGTATTCCTGCATGTGTGTGTGTGACAGTATCATCCTAAACCAGCAACCCTTCGCTCAACAGCACCATCTACAGGCCGATGAGTGTACAGTCACTAAATGTGCACATAAATGAATTTATTTTATACCCCCCCATGGATGAAATTCTACAAAACTTAGCAGAGGATACCCCCAGAGGTTGTCAAGTTAATCATACACATGAAATATGGTGCAGTTCTGAACATCTCCACTGAAGATAGGGGCGATTAAAGCAGAATAATATTGCATTTTCATTTTTTATGGGAGGGGCGCAAATCACAAATGAGTGATTATGGGCTAGGTTGATGTGGGCCCTTAAGACCAACATACCATAAAAATGTCTTCATCCTCGGTGCCACGGTTCAGGTAGTTATTTAGGAAAAACTGCATTTTTGGGGGGGGGGGGAGTGGCCCCCGGGGACCAAACGAAATTTTTCCTTAGAAGTCTAGTGGGGCTACATGCCCACCAAATTTCATGTTCCCCGGTGTTTCGGTGTCCCTGGTATCGTTGACGAAAAATTTACGGGGGCCCCAGCGCGGGGGGGGAAGTGGCCCCCGGGGTCCAAACGAAATTTTTCCGTAAAAGTCTAGTAGAGCAACATACCATAAAAATGTCTCCATCCTCGGTGCCACGGTTCAGGTAGTTATTTAGGAAAAACTGCATTTTTTTGGGTTTGGGGGGGCCCAGCGCCCCCAAACCCAATGTGGGCCCAATTTTTTCCTTAGAAGTCTAGTGGGGCTACATGCCCACCAAATTTCATGTTCCCCCGTGTTTCGGTGTCCCTGGTATCGTTGACGAAAAATTTAGTAAGGTGACAAAAAAAAAAAAAAAAAAAACCTTTGACAATCCCTTTATGACCGCTCATAATAAGCTTTCCATTGATGTGTGGTTTGTTAGGACAGGGCAATTTTACCGAGATACAAATATTTGAACGTCTGGAATCTGAGGGTGCAAAAAAATCGAAACATTGAGAAAATCTCCTTTAAAATTGTCCATTTATGTTTGCGATTGTGCAGCACTCACTCACACAAATAAATGTTTTATATATTTACGGTAGAAAATGTATACAAAATATCTTCATGGAACATGATCTTTACTAAATATCCTAATGATTTTTGGCATAAAAGAAAAATCGATAATTTTGACCCACAGATATACCCGTGCGACTTGTGACTGGTTTTGTGATCCAGGGTCACATGGACGTATGCACGTTCAAACACAATTTAAACAACGTAGGTGTAATGATTCCTGTCTTGTGTTTCCCTCGTCTTGTGTGGACTTTAGTTATTTCCTGTTCTGTGTCATGTTTTGTAGTCCTTTGTAGTTTTTCTAGTTTATTAGTATCCCCAGGTGTTTCTACTTAGCCACACCCCCTTGTTATCTTGTTTAGCTTGTTGGTCCCTGTGTATTTATAGCCCTTGTGTTTCACTTGTTACTTTGTCAGTTGTTGTACATGTAAGGGTTGCTTATAGTCTTGTCATGCTCGTGGTGTTCTTTCTTTATCCCTGAAGTTCTTTATTATTTGTTCTATGTCTATTTCATTAAAACCTTGCGTTTAGATCCTCGCTTCCGCCTGCTTTCTCCGGCACGTTACAGAAGGGCTATTATTCCATGCATTACTTCTACTTATATTAAGTTGCTCAAGCAAGTAGTCAAATATTTAACCATGTACAACGCAAACATTTTAAATTAAAACTTAAAATTGACAGAAACAGCCGACTCTCATGCCTTTTCTTTTGCATTTAAATTTGAATAGGCTACAATACATCTTGCATGCCACAAAGAACTTGTTTTTCCACCTCCACGAATGAGACGAGTGTTGTTCATAATGTCGCCTTGTTGAGGTAAATTGTAGCTTTCCTTGCTTTACCCCGGTCTTAAAGTAAGAAGATGACTGTGAAAAATAGTAGTATTTAATTAAATACATTTATGGTGAGATTTCTACATTTTATTTAATTAAATGCATTTATGGTGAGATAATGATTACTATATTTTCAGGTCAATCTGTGTTCATTTTGACCACGAACCCTGCGCTGTCACTTTAAAGGGATAGTTCACCCAAAAATGAAAATGCTGTCATCATTTACTCACCCTCAAGTTGTTCCAAACCTGTATGATTTCCTTTCTTCTGCTGAACACAAAAGAAGATATTTTAAAGAAGGTTGGTAATTAAACTGTTGCTGGTCCCCATTGACATCCATAGTATTTTTTTTTTCCTACTATGGAAGTCAATGGGGTCCATCAGTCGTTTGGTTACAGACTTTCTTCAAAATATCTTATTTTGTGTTCAGCAGAAGAAAGGAATTCATACAGGTTTGGAACAACATGAGGGTGAGTAAATGAGGACAGCATTTTCATTTTTGGGTGAACTATCCCTTTAAAGGACAAGTTCGCTATTTTACACTTAAAGCCCTGTTTTCAGATCGTTTCTGATGAAATACAATGGTTAAGATTGAAATTTGGACAAATGCTGCTGGCCTGAGAATTTTCGGTTTCTGTGGTAGCACCCCCCCACACCCAAATTCAGTTGTTGTTGTTTCAGTTGTTATGTTGTTTTGCACTTTTTAGCACAAATATTTGCATTTGTATTTTTAAATATTTGTATAGTTTGTTAAAATTGCACATTGCAAGTGTTATTTTGAAAAGCTGGTTATTTATAAATTATAAATTGTTATTTGAATTTAATATTTAGTGTTTAATAAATAATTGTTAAATTTAGTACCGAGCCTGTGGTCTATCACACAAACTTCTCTGCTGGCCCTGTCAAAATCTAATTTATTTATTTATTTATTTTTCTTCATTTTTGTGAGGCTGAGCTGTATTTTCCATGAGTCATCTAAACGCACCACAGCTCCGTGGACCAGCACTGGTAGCATGCGTAGTGATGAACGCCCCAGGGACCCATGGCTGAGGTCATCAACCGTTAGAGATTCTGGCGGGTGATATGGCCGATCCTGTTTGCGATCTCCTTCGTGTGCCTTTTTCAAGGCGTTTGTTTGGAGAGAAGAAACAGCTCATTTCAAAAGGAAGATCTACACCTGAGCTGGATGGGCTGACCAAGGCCGGAAAAGGTTTTGTGCGGCACTTCACTGAGGGCAACTACGACCGCCATGACTGGCTAACAGCTAGCACTGAGCGGAACAAGCTATTTTACTGGCTGTGTTTGCTGTTTAATAGCAGTGAGGGAACATGGACCAGCGCGGGTTTCAACAGCCTTAATAGCTTCACCAAGGCAGCTCTCTCTTACTGAAGG
This sequence comes from Leuciscus leuciscus, assembly GCF_965113295.1. Lineage (NCBI taxonomy): Eukaryota > Metazoa > Chordata > Actinopteri > Cypriniformes > Leuciscidae > Leuciscus > Leuciscus leuciscus. The sequence goes on from NC_138730.1 coordinate 1,237,271, forward strand.
CCCTGACTGAAACACCACAGTATAACACTGTAAATAAACAAATAAATACACAAATTAATGAATACATAAGTTAATTTAAAAAATAAAAATGAAAACATAATTACCTAAATCCACATATTCCCAACTAACTAACTAACTAAATAATGTTCAACTAAATAAATAAACAAATTTTTGGGGAAACAAAATGGAAATGCTACACTGAAAGTTGACCTCATAATGTGATTGTGTGAAGGAGTTCTGGAAAGGAGAAGCCTGGCTTATTTTCTCTGCTTACAACAAACTTCATATTTTTTTTATTTAAATTTGAAATAAAGAATGTCCTGTTTTTGATTTGGGACTCGAAAAGAGACGGACGGCAGATTAAAACTGCTAACTCTATGTGGCCAGTTTCATCTCCATAATGTCAAGTCACTGATTCTAAACCCAAGTTTAGGCTTTTCTGTGTTGATGTAAAGTTATTCCACGACTCTCTGTTTATCAGCGAACAAGAAAGCCGCTAAAACTGCTGTTGTTAAAAAAAAGAAAAGAAAAAAGGTTTGATTATAAGTTACTCCTGAATTCCTGAAGATGACAAAACATAATTTTTCGTTGTTTCATGTTATTTATTTCTATTTGTTTTTAATCATGTATTGTATGTTTAATTTCTATTCCTTTAAATGTTTTATGAATATTTTTTTAGTAGACTATCTCTTACTGTATCTTGTTTGAAAATGTACTGTATTGCCTTGCTCTACCTCGAGTTCCTTGTGTGTGTGTGTGTGTGTGTGTGTGTGTGTGTGTGTGTGTGTGTGTGTGTGTGTGTGTGTGTGTGTGTGTGTGTGTGTGTGTGTGTGTGTGTGTGTGTGTGTGTGTGTGATACATGTGTCCCCTGTGATCTTTGTTCAATATAAAAATAATAGTAAAAACAATTAATTGGCAGACGCAGACGTCACGTTCATTGAGACGAGTGCATTTTGCAAAGTTACATTAAATAACCGGAACGCCATACGCAAACACACACACACACACACACACACACACACACACACACACACACACACACACCCGCGTGATGACGTCGTGACATGAAAGCAAACGCCACTCAGATTGATCAAAGTGTAATAGTTTTGTTCATGTTTTATGATTATCGCTGTTGTGATGTGTATTATTGGGGAGCCAGCATATCATTTCGACGATCTCCTCCTTTGCTTTCTTACAAAGTGAAAGTAAACAGAAAACGAGTCTTTCTGCTTTCATAACTCCTCAGAGATAGAGCCAGTAAATAAGATAGCTAGTTTATCCTGACAGCTGTAATAAAGTGCTCGATCCCTGTATCAGAGCCGTCATCTTGTCAGGTCTCACACTATTGTTCTTATGATTTATAGACCACCAAAGTCTCTGGCTACTTTTATTTACTGAATTGTCTACTGTTTTACACATCTATGTACTTAGTCTCCGCGAATATTATGTTAATGAGAGATGTGAATATTCAGTACTCACCGACTGATCTTGTAAAGATGTTGAAGAAAGAATCGGGTGACTGAATCAGCGCAGTTTTGAGTCTGTGTTATAATTATGTTCATTAGGGATGACGAATCGTTCTTTTGAACCGGTTCTTTTTACTGAACCGGTCGAACCGGTTCACCAGATCGGACAGAACCGAGAACTGTGTGGCAAGCCGTTTCAGCATAGAAAACTATGTTTTGACTATCCATAAATATATTTTGGATAGTCATAAATGTATTTTGAAGAATCATAATTATAATTTGACTAGTAAGAATGATAATTAGAGATATCCGCAATTATAAGCAATCTGATTTGAGATATCTTTATTTGACTAGTCAAAACTCCATTTTAGATATCTGTAATGACGTCATAGATATCTTAGACTAAATTATATATTAGATATATATCATATTTTAGACTAAAAATGGCTATGGTTTGGGAATTTATATTTATGAGTATGGCCCGTGATAAAAAGGTATACCTTGCCCTTATAATGTTAATAAAATTCAGCATTCTAAGAATGATGTGTCTTACAAATGTAAGTCTTTCGTTCTATCAGAGAGAAGCGAAACCAGAGATGGTCTTATTATTTCTATGTTCCTTATAACTGATATGTTTCTAAAGGTCAGTGTCTCAAACACAGCGAATTCTCCTGTTGACAATAGTGAATCACTGAAACAGCAATGCTAATGAATGAACAATCCCATCAAAACACATGAGAACTGCCAAACAATGAAACATAAAGAGGGAAAACAATAAATAAAAAATATAGCTGTAAATTGAACGGGGACTCTCCATAGGCATAAGAGTTTTTATACTGTACAAACCGTATATTCTATCATCTTACACTAATCCTGCCCATCACACACACACACACACACTAACCCTGCCCATCACATAAGAAATGCATTCATATCACTTCTAATGCCCTCTCATTTTCTTTCCCTGTGTAATCTCTCTCTTATATGTTGTTGGTTGATTAATATTCAATTAATTATTAGCATACTAAGCAGAAAGGCAAATTTAAAAAGTACTAGTACAAGTTCAGGATATATCTTTGGTCGAAAAAGTTACTAGTTGCAAGTTAAGTATAATGAAATACTAGACACTATTGGAATAAGTACTAGTATCTAATAAATAGGAATTAGTTTGTATTTAGAATATATTTAAAAAAGGTATTAGTACAAGAATAAGCACTAGTGTCTAAAGAATAAGTATAGTAGCATGAAAATAGATACTGGTACATATTAAGGATTAAATGTTAAAACAGCTTGCCAAAGTGTCACACATACACAAAGGTAATTAGAGATATCTCTAATTCAGTTTCGACTAGTCACAATTATATGTAAAGATATCTGAATTGTACTTGCTCCCTGTGGAATCTGCTGTTGTGTGAGTGAGGCTAGATTTACTCAGCTCCTCCTCGCCTGAGTGCTAACTGCTAATGCTCAGTGCTAACTGCTAACAACAGTAACGTTAGTCTGCTGACAGAAAAGCTTCTGGGTTCATTTAATGACTTCAGCGATTACTAGATAACATCTGGATGCATTCATCTGGTAAAAGGTCTCCAGTATGTATTAAGAGCTGTGATTTTAATAGCATCATGTCGCAAAACTGACCAACTGAAGTGTTCAATAAAGACTGAGAACCGCAAACTCTTCATCTCAGTTTATTTATTAAATATTTTGAAAAGACAAGAGTGAAGAACAATGGAATTATACACCAAATACATGAAAAATAGCACAAATAAACGTGTGATGGACAAGAATAATGCTTCAGAATCAAGGCAGACCTTATTAGAAAAGGTTAAGGCTGATTTAAAAAAGATATTAACTTATAAAATGTAGGCTATAAATGAAGTTTAAATGGCATTAGCATGTACTGATGACAGTGATGAGTACATTACGTTATGGATTGTGCTTTGTGTGTTGATGCAGGTTTACTCGTGTCATACAGTAATAATAACCCACAGGTGGGAGTGTTGTATTATAGTAATCATATTTACTTTGCTGTGTTCAGTGATGAGCGCCAGTGCATTGAAAAGTTCTTTTAAAGTTATAGCAAGACATGAGGCCAAAACAAATGCTTACTGATATTAAATGTGTTTGTTTGGGAATAATAAATTGGGATTTAATCCACAGCATGCACATCTCAACAGTGTTCTTCTTTAAGATATAGAGTTGGACCAAAACCTTCTTGAGTCTTCTCTGAAAGAAGTCTTCTTCTTCTTCTTCTCTTATGAAAGGAAGATCTATCCATTATAATATTCCTTCAGTTCTGCATATTTTAGATTATAGACATCTTATTGATGATGATGGTTTTATTTTATTTCTTGATTTTGAAGGCATTTGATTCATTTGAACACCCTTTTATTTTGAATTGTTTAAGATTATTTGGTTTTGGAGAGAAATTCAGAAATATAATTGAATCTCTTTATGAACATTCAAATAGTTCAGTTTCATTATCAAGAGGAACATCGCCCCGATTCCCTATCAAACGTGGAGTTAAACAGGGTTGCCCCTTATCCCCATGTCTCTGTATAATAACCACAGAGCTGCTTTCTATCTTTATTAATAACTCAACTATAGCTGTGTTAGAGGAGTTTGGGCATCCAGTTCTCCAGTGAGCTGACGACTCTGCCATCTTTATAAAGCCGCTTTACGAAGTCCCCAAAACTCTACAAAACATCCAAAAATGTTTTAATTAAATTTGATAAAGTGTGAGTTAATGCCAGTTCACCGAGGCCTATAACATCCCTATAAAATCCACAGTCAAATATTTAGGGATATATCTTTCTAAAGATATAATTGAATGTGAAAATATGAATCTGTGGAAAGTAGTTGCCAATCCAAACTTAATTATATGGTTATTGAGAGACAGGAGCGGTTCTCAGGTCAGGTCTTCGGGGCTTTAGCCCAAACTAAAATTAGGTATTTTTATTTAAATGAATTAATTAATTATAAAAGCAATTTAAGGGGAAAAATAAAAATAAAGGCTGATTGTATTAGTGAAATAATTTTAACTATTTGCAAATAATATTTTATTCTTAATTATGCATGCATTCTCTATAAATTAATCAAGGAAATTATAGCATATTTTCAATTCAAAAAAGCTAAATGTAATAAATAAATGAATAAAGTTGAGTAATTTGCGTCACCGGAAACTGTCGGTAGTTGAACATTTCTATTGTAAAACAGTCAAATATTAAATGTTCATCTACGTACATTTTGCCAGACATTCGTTCACTTCTTTAATCACTCTGACATTGATGAGCTAGAGTGACTCATTTAAACGCTTCTGATTGGCCGATGCGTTCATCAGACATGTCTGTGATTGGCTACAATGCTCAACACTGCAAAAGCACGTCGTAAACTCCTTTAATGCAAAGGGAAACATATAAATAAAACTGTAATATGCACTTTTCACATTTGTTTTTCTGATTAATTGTTTTGCTCTATGAGAAAGACAAGGTAACAAAATATTCGGGGCTTTACTAAAAACCTTCGGGCCTTAAGCCCCCTAGCGCCGCCCCTGCTGAGAGATATTAGTGTATTGTGAAGAATTCTTTTAACCAAAATGAATAGTTTATCAAGGTGTATCTACCCTGCATACTCATTATCCATACCAAATAAAGTGATAAAAAAAATGATTCGGGTTAATTTTGATTATATCTGGAGAAAGAAAGCTCATTATATTAAAACAGCAGAGCTGAATAAAGATTTCAAAGATGGAGGTCTACAAGCCATTGATTTCATACATGGAACACTTAAAATGAACTGGTTGAAATCCTTCCTTAATAACAATAACTTTTGGTTTCATATCCCCAGAGACACATTTTTTTTTTTTAAATGTGAGGGATATAATTTTTACTTAGGTGTGATTTCACTCCCCAGCGTCTCGCTTTCAAACTATCCCAGTTTCATCAGCAAACATCTTGTTGTACTGGAAGCCTTCATGGGGAGGCGGGCTTTATGAGCTATACTGGGACCAGCCACCGGGGGGCGATCCAGACGCTGGGTTTATGAGCTATACTGGGACCAGCCACCGGGGGGCGATCGAGACTCTGGGTTTATGAGCTATACTGGGACCAGCCACCGGGGGGCGATCCAGACGCTGGGTTTATGAGCTATACTGGGACCAGCCACCGGGGGGCGATCCAGACGCTGGGTTTATGAGCTATACTGGGACCAGCCACCGGGGGGCGATCGAGACTCTGGGTTTATGAGCTATACTGGGACCAGCCACCGGGGGGCGATCCAGACGCTGGGTTTATGAGCTATACTGGGACCAGCCACCGGGGGGCGATCGAGACGCTTTGGCTTCACTTTTTAGCACTTGTGCGGCACGCTTGGTTTCCTCCCTCACCAGCACACACACACACACACACACAAGCTGTGTCCCAATGTGAAGGCTGCATCCTTCGAAGGACTGAAGACTTCAAGGATGCAGCCTATGCGTCCTCCAAAGGACGCACCATGTAGCCTTCATAGGATTTCCTAATTGCGCAACCAGGTGTTTCTGATCACCGCTCCTCAACGGTGCGAGAGGACAGCTGCCATCCTGATCATTCATTTGATATAGCCTAATTGAGTAAACAGCTATGGAGCCAGAATTGGCTATTGCCATTTTTATGTTTTATATTTTACTGGAGGACATGGTGAGGATGTTTCAGCCCCAGCGCTGCCGGATCATGTATTTTCAGTTTAGCCCTGTTTGAATATAAAACCCAATTGAATATAAAAAAAAGTCCAGTATTTCTCGCGCTCGTCATCGGCAGCTGTCACAGTTGCCAGGCGACAAGAACAATCCTCCGTAGGCTAGACCGGTCCGAGCGCTTCAGATGCGCCCTTTGATATGGGACATATCAAACAAATATGAGACTTTAATTTTCAAACTGATATGGGACTTTAATTTTCGGAACTGCATATTTCATTAAATATTCACGTACAAATGTGAAGTAACCTACTGAAGTACCTTTTTTTCCCTCACATATGATTTTACATTAAACTACACAAAAGTATATAATGTAACAACCTTGAAAATATTCAGAAGTAAAATGCAGGAGTAGCATAATATAAATACAAAACTCTAATAAAAACCCTGACAAGGAGTTTTTTCCCCTGCAGAATACATACCTCTAGTTTTACTCTTGATACTAAAACTTGTTATTAAAAGTACTTTTTTCAGAAATTGCTCTTTTTGAAAGTCTAATTATTATTCTAATAAATTATAATAAAAGTCTACATCCTTTTTTTCTTATTTTATGTACTGTAAATGTTTGTTGATTTTGATATGTTTAACGTATGTTGTTAATAGTTGGAAAAAGTACTTTAATGTAGCCCGTGGAACAAATGATTTTCATTTACCAATTTTATTAAAAAAAAAAAAAGGTATACAAGAGTTTGTTTCAAGTAGAAATTATGACGGTCAAAAAAATAAACAATGTCCAGAACAATTCATTCTCTTTTATTTACACATTTAAAGTTGCATAAAAATAATGTACAGATTTTTTCTTTCCTTCTAAAAAATAGTGAAAAAAGTTCAACAAGAATATGTAGAAAAAATATATATTTTTTCAATCATTTTCTCAAGAAGAGAAAACAGCCTGTCCATCCTCTCCCTCCTCTCCTGTGCTCTCCTCACCTCTGCCTTGGTGCTGGTGCTGCTGGTGCTGGCTCCTCCTCACCGTGGGCACCCACTGCTGAACTGGGCCCTGAGGACAAACCAGGGCCGAGTTTCAGCAGTGGGTTTCCCACTCACACCCTCACCTGTCCCAGGACACTTGCAATCCTAAGGGCAGAGCAAATTAACCATGGCTTGTTAACAACAACAGCACAATACATTTCAGCAAAGATGTGTGTATTAACTTTCTTACTTTGTTTTTTATTTTCTCCTGAATTGCTCTAAAAAAGCTTAACACAGGGGTGCAATCTTAAGTGCATTGTTAACACTGCAAAATATGACACATCAAGACATGCATACAAAATACTTAAGAAATCATATTTCTATATACTCAAATTTGGTTAAAACCACATAGCTTGCATGACAGCACTACAAAAACACATCAAAGTGAAACCCCATCGCCTTATCTAATGCTTTTCTTATTGTTTTAGGCTTTATTGGGTGAGTGATATTTCTTATAATACACAAGTGAGATAGACTAGTGCAAATATTACAAATAGGTCGTTAAACTAATATTAGCACAAGCTTTGCCTCAAACTACCTGACAAATGAAGCCACGCAATGGTGATGAAGGAGTTAAGATGAAGTTTATAATAAACTTTAACTCTGGTTTCGCTAGCCATTTAAATAAATGAAAACATAATACTTACATTTAATGTGAATTTGCTGTCCACCACCGATCTCTAGTCTCGGCCGCCTTTAAAAATAAATAAATAAATGCTGTCGTCAACGGCGCGCAATGACTTATGGGGTAGAATAGGGTAGGATAGGCCGCTAAGTGTTCATTTATGTATCCTTCCTTTCACGGGGAAACGAAGGACGCATTTGGCGTCGCTTTTGAATCAGGGTAGCCTTCGTCGCGCCGCGATGACACAACCGGCCTTCAAATACGGACTTCGGAGGATGCAGAACTGGGGGGCATGCCAAGATGGCCGAGTGAGTAGACGCTTTCTACCGAGCTCTGCGAAGAAAGTTTTGGAAACGGTAAAACTAGATTTATTATCTCGCCAAGCACTAAATTTTGTTTTTAGAAATACTACAGCACTCGTAAGACGAGCCATTGAGCAATGCCAAACCAACGCGAAAGGAAAAGAGGCCAAGAGAGCACCGGACAGAAGCTAAATCCAGATACTAGCATCGTTACTTCTAAGGCTGGCAATGCTTTAGTTGACAGTTGTCACGATTATACCTCTACTTCCCTACCTCTCGCCACTGCGGAAGACTTTATGGAAGAATTTCCACTGATTCCTATCACTCCCAGTAAGTCGCCAGCACCGAAGAAGAAAATTATGTCCACAGTCGTGTCTGAACAAACCAATACCAACGACATCAGCTCTCAGCTCTGGGGCCCGTTCTTCGTACGTCGCTAACTCAGTTAGCTGGATTTGATTGTTGGCGATTTGGCATGATCTTGGATTGTTTGGTTCTTCAACGCTCATCCTGGACTTGCTGTCATAGCAACAGGTCCGTAAGCTTAAACCTGCTCGGGAGCAGAGGCTTATTTCATGTTAACAGGATTAGACTGCGGCTTCATAAGCAGAGCTGATACGGGAAGTCCAGCACAGCACGATAGTGCACTTTCTGAGATTTATATTTTTTTCTCGTGACTCGTGAGATTGTCGTTTACATTATTAATTTGTTGGAAACGCACATTTATATTCGATTTGTCGGAGTCTGGCTTTAACTACAGCACAAACTGTTTGCATTGCCCTAAGATTATTTGCGAGTGGCTCTTTCCTTTACACTATTGGAGATGCGGAGAACTTGATGGAAAGTGCTGTCTGTCGTGTCATTCGGAGTTTACCTGGCGCTTTTAGGTTTAAAAAACAGTTTTAGGTTTTTTTGTGGCATTTCCAAGCCACTTAAGACCCAATGTTGTAAAGCAGTTTTTTTTTTAAGCAGTTTTTTTAGGCTATCATAATTTTTTTTATGAAGATCATGCAATCATGACCATGCCGATTACAGTATATGTCACTCAGGCTTCATTAACGTGATTGGTACCATAGACTATAGGCTAGACCATAGACTGCCATCAAGGCCTCAATGAAGAGGATTATGTGAACAGAAAGGGGGTTCACAATGTAAATGTGCAGCCCAGTTACTATTGGGATTCTTAATATTCCAGATTAGTAATATTATATCAAATTTAAAAAAGGCAGTTGACTAAAATCTTCCATATCACAAATGTGAAAGCAAAATGGCCAGGATCTGTGCATGACTTAAGAATGTTCAGAGATTCACATTTATGCACATTATTTGAAAGTGGTAAGAAAAGTTCCACAATTAAATATGAAGCTCACTGTATTACATACACTTATGCTGATCCTAACAGAACTGCATTTTTTCACAGGTGATTATGACATGTTCCTGCCTGCAGACCCCATTCCCTGACCCAAACCAGTTACAATGCAGCTCTAGCCAGGACAAGGGCACACAATGAAATGAACTTTGGCTAAAGAGAATATTTCAGTGTCTGATAAGTCTGAGGTTTGTACACCTGACAGGGCCTGTGACATTGTTGCATGTGCCATATTACACAACATTGCCCAAAAAAAAAAAAACACTTCATTAAATGTTTAATAAAATACAAATATGCTTAGTTCCTTGAGTTTTATTTCAATTGTTCTTTGTAAAGAAAAGCCAGTGGTCAAGTGCCTGCAACAAGAGATATTAGACACATGCCTCATGCAACAAATAAAAAGGAAAAGTTGTCTATCCACTGCCCACCTGTAGGCCTATGTCTCCTCTGTCTGTGCAGACTCTTCTGTAGGCCTTTCTGGAGATGTGGAATCCTGCAACTTATATTGCAGCCATAAAGCATACAAGTATAAATGAAGTAAAGTTATTTATGCACTTGCAGGGCTAGTTCCTCCATATGACAGTTATCTGAGAGGGTTTATTCACTGTCCAGTGCAATGGAAACAAATGGACATTACAAAGTCTTATACTTTCTTTCCTTTGGAAAGTTAGAAAATGTCCACTTACTGCACATATTTCAGCCACCACTTGGTGTATGTGTTGGTGTATTATGTAAAAGTGCACAAAAGAGGAAAACACAATGCCATTACAATGAACTACACTCGGGAAAAATGTGATCAATAACTCATGGCAAAATATTTTTACATTAACATAAGTTTATCAGTTTTCATTTTCAAGTCAAAGCAATTCATCATTACTCAAGATTTAACAGTTGAAATGACTATACGGCCTTAATTTAATGCAGCAAAAATTATTTTACAGTGTAGGCTACTAAGATCTTTTCTTCTTTTTTTCTCAGCCTTTTTCTTGGTTGCTTTTATAAACAGACAACCATTTATTTAACAGTGCCTTTTATAAAAGAGACTATAATATAGGTTAACTAAAAATTACCATTATGTATAATATTTTTGTACTTCACTTTTATTTGTTCCCATGTTCTAGTGTGGTGACTCTGACATTACAATGAACAAAGTAATTATGCAATTATTAAAATACAAATATATAGGCTAATAAGTGATAAAGACATCTAACATGGCCACTTCTAACGGATTTAAATTGTCTGCTACTTTTTGCCAGCCCTCTCTCCTGGCTTTTGCAGACTTTGAGGTGTTCCCTGGCGTTTTGATTAAACATTAAAATTCCGAATAAACTTTGACTATTAGTTCTTGTTCTGCTGAGGAGAGAAACTGAGTGCGCTCTTTGGCCACGCTGAGCAGCCAATAGCAGCGTTGCTGATCAATGTTTCTACTATCGATACATATCCCCTTTTCAACCAGCGCATGAACGCGCAATTATCTCAGATAACTCAATCCAGCTATACTAATCATATCCGGCAGGTGTGTTCGAAGAACCTAATTAGCCAGATCATGATTACCACGATGATATCATCTTGGATGTCTCATTAGATCTCGGATGTTTTAAGCAACGTACGAAGAACGGGCCCCTGATAAACACGCGGTCAGACAACATTGAGAGCATGGTCAGTGCCAATGCGCTTAAAATTGAAGGTCTTAAAAAGACAATTGACTTTGTGTGTGCAGAGATCAAGGATGTAAAAAGCAAAGTTTGTACACTCGAGGTGAAAATGGCAAAAGAGGAAAAACGAGTAGACTCATGTCAGCTAAGGGTCTCGGAGTTAGAGAGATACTCCAGGAGATGGAACCTTAGACTTTACGGAGTTGTTGAATCAGAAAAGGAAAACATACGAAAGAAGGCCATTGAGATCTGTCAGGCTGTTCTGCCGGAGGAAAAGAACAGGCTGGCCGACGCCATCGACACTGTACATCGGCTCGGCACTAAGCGGCAGAATGACTACAGACCCAGAGGCATCATCATCCAGTTCATCGCACGTGTCTGCAGAGACGCCGTATGGAAAGCTGTGAAGACGTCACCATACCTGCGCGACAACGGATGGAAATTTGCAGAGGATCTCTCTAAAGAAGACAGAGAACGGAGGAGCAAACTTTGGCCAGTGATAAAAAAAGCCCGAAAGGAGGGCAAACCAGCCTTCTTCATTGGCGGTCGCGGGTTTGTCAACGGATCAGAAGTCTTCCTGCCCACCTAAGAAACAGATTCGCCTGCTGCTTGTTAACACAAGGACACCCACTGGTTTGATATGCACTACATTCAGAGTTGATATTGTAATATTATAATTTTTGTTGGACTGTTACTAGGACTTTACAAAGGCACTTTAAATTACAAATTCGCTGCCATTTCTTTATGTTCTGTGTTTTTTTTATCCGTTTAACAAACGAGGTAGCTGATTATATAACTGATATCGACGCTGCGCTTTTTAGTTGGTCGGAACTATATCTTTTCTTCTTTACCGATTTTTTTTTTTTCTTATATGAAGCAGCACTCGGTCCCCTTATCCGGTATTACCCTTCTAACCAATTGGTTATTGATCTCTTTCTAGTTTATTCCTTGTTCGTGTTCGTTAATAACTTTGTCTTTATCTATTGTTTCTTTAAATGCTAGGGGTCTAAGACAGATTTGTAAAAGAAAAGCCTTATTTTTATTTGCCAAACAACTTCGTACAGATTTTAGTTTTTTTCAAGAAAGTCATTCCACTTCTGCTGATGTCAATTTTTGGAAATCTCAATGGGGTAACGATATTTGGTTCTCTCAGGGCTCAGAGAGATCTGCTGGAGTAACCTCACTTAAACATACTTTCTCAGGTGATATCTTACACTCAGACTGTGACTCCCTAGGACACTACGTTTGTCTTGTAATCAGAGTTGACAACATTTTTAGCATAATTATTAATATTTACGGTTACAATAACAAACTTGAGAATGATAAATTACTTGACTCAATAGAGGAAAGAATTACATTTTGGTTTAGCAGATACCCAAACTCTCTTCTTTTAATTGGTGGAGACTTTAATATTGCCCTATATAATGCTATTGACAGGTTGCCCCCTGGGCGGCCCTCCTCCATCAGCACAAACCTTAAAAGACTTATGAGTAGATTTAACATTGTAGATATATGGAGAGAAAATTTTCCTGATGATAGATCCTTTACTTGGAGCAACAGGTCAGGATCCAGTCAGTCTCGCATTGATTTTTGGCTATTATCCAGTAACATTGATAAAGAGAAAGTTACAGTAAATATCCTTGCCACACCCCTTACTGACCATAGAGCAATTCATATAAACATTCAATTTAGTGCATCTAATACATTCCATAGATCCTGCTACTGGAAATTAAACAATTCCCTGTTAAAACATGAAAAGGTTAAGGCTGAAATTATTATGTTAATTACTCGTTTTTACAACAAGCTATCTTACAACACTAACTGGGAACTGCTTAAGTTTGAGTCAGGAAAATTCTTGAGACAGTATGGAACCGCTATTGCCAAAGCTAAAAGAGCAGAAGAAGATGAAGTCATAAATACAATTTCCTCATTTTATCAGAGACCACCCGAGGAAGTTTCAGAGGAGGATAGACTACTTCTTTTACAACTCCAAAACAAACTAGATGTACCGCATCGCGGTACAAAATATGACCGCCGCTCAGGCCTGCACTGGCTTTCCACAAAAATAAATGACGTGGAGCAATTTGGCTGTATTGCGTGTTTATGTATATACCTAAAAAAAGTAGTAGTATGTGCATGTCTGTCTGTGTGTGTGTGTGTGTGTGTGTGTGTGTGTGTGTGTGTGTGTGTGTGTGTGTGTGTGTGTGTGTGTGTGTGTGTGTGTGTGTGTGTGTGTGTGTGTGTGTGTGTGTCTGTGCGTGTATGTATGCGTGCGTACATGTGTGTGCGCGTGTGTGTTTGTGTGTGTGTGTCTGTGCATGTGGATTTGTAGGTGTGTGTATGGGTGTGTGTCTGTGCGTGTGGATGTCAGTGTGTGTGCATGCTTGCGTTTGTTTGTATTCCTGCATGTGTGTGTGTGACAGTATCATCCTAAACCAGCAACCCTTCGCTGAACAGCACCATCTACAGGCCGATGAGTGTACAGTCACTAAATGTGCACATAAATGAATTTATTTTATACCCCCCCATGGATGAAATTCTACGAAACTTAGCAGAGGATACCCCCAGAGGATGTCAAGTTAATCATACACATGAAATATGGAGCAGTTCTGAACATCTCCACTGAAGATAGGGGCGATTAAAGCAGAATAATATTGCATTTTCATTTTTTATGGGAGTGGCGCAAATCACAAATGAGTGATTATGGGCTAGGTTGATGTGGGCCCTTAAGACCAACATACCATAAAAATGTCTTCATCCTCGGTGCCACGGTTCAGGTAGTTATTTAGGAAAAACTGCATTTTTAGGGTTTGGGGGGGCCCAGCGCGGGGGGGGGGGAGTGGCCCCCGGGGACCAAACGAAATTTTTCCGTAAAAGTCTAGTGGGGCTACATGCCCACAAAATGTCATGTTCCCCGGTGTTTCGGTGTCCCTGGTATCGTTGACGAAAAATTCAGTAGATGACAAAAAAAAAAAAAAAAAAAAACTTTGACAATCCCTTTATGACCGCTTTCGCTAACTACGCTAGCGGCGGTCATAACTAGACGAATTATATCGACAAAAAGCTGAGGGAGCCTTTGTCAGGTCTAGGAAAAGATGGCTGGAGGAGGGGGAGCAAAATTCTGCTTACTTTTTCCGTCTTGAAAGATACCGATCTAAAATCAATTCTATCTATAATTTAAATATTAATGGGGTCGTTACTGATGACGCTAAATTAATTTCAGATTTTTGTTCAAAATTCTATAGCAATTTATACAGCTCAAAATATAATAAAGAAGTTACGTCTCATTTTCTTAACTCAATAAATAATGTAAAAAAGATTGATGTGGCAGACAAAGATTATTGTGA